>NW_016816222.1:88039-96360 GCF_001698545.2 Rhinopithecus bieti
AGTAGCTGGGACTACAGGTGCCCGCCACCTCGCCCGGCTAGTTTTTTGTATTTTTTAGTAGAGACGGGGTTTCACCGTGTTAGCCAGGATGGTTTCGATCTCCTGACCCCGCGATCCGCCCGTCTCAGCCTCCCAAAGTGCTGGGATTACAGGCCTGAGCCACCGCGCCCGGCCTGTAGGCTAAGCATATTTATAAATCATTTCCAAATAAAGAAGAAAAAAGAGGTAATAGAGTCACAGCCACATTCTTGGTTAAATCTTATTTTCTAATCCGAAAGGTTATCCGATTACCTAATGAAACAAAGGTGGTAAATTTAATTGTCTACCTTTAAAAGTACTCCTTCTGATCTTTGTGTATGTGTGTATGTGTGTATATGTGCTACTGCCTGATTTGCAATTTTATGTTTTATATACTGAGAAATCTTGCTTTCCAATTCTCTGTTTAGAAAACAGAATTCAACATCCCTTCAAATATTGATCCTTGTAACTCTGAGGTGAGGTGGGGGGCGTGGATGGGTCACTGAGAATTATAAGGGCATAGTGACATCTACAGGCAGCAAGGATATTGTTAAATAGGATATGGTTACTATCAGCTGAGGAATGGACTAGCAGACCTCTCTGCTTTACGTTTAAATGTGTCTTCCTCACAGAAACCAACAGGAAAGGTTAGACCAATTAAGCTGGAACAAATGACACAACAGATCTTGTTAAAATTAAAATCCATGTAATAAATGGGGCTTTGTTTCACCTCGTTGATCTTTATTTTTGAAGTGGGAATAGCAGTTTGGCAGTTCATTTTGAAAATCGATATAAATCATACATATATACTTGATGAAAGTGGTCACTTCAAATTCATGGAAATCACAGAGAAAGAATATGCCAATTAGAAGTTCAGAAAGTCATTTTTGGCTTTCGGTGATAAAATGGACTCAAAATAAAACCTTTCTGGAGGTCTGATTCAGTATTTACAACTCATGCTAACATTATGTCAGAAGTTATTCCTGCATTTTCTTTCTCTTTTTTTTTTCTGAGACGGAGTCTCGCTCTGTCGCCCAGGCTGGAGTGCTGTGGCCGGATCTCAGCTCACTGCAAGCTCCGCCTCCCGGGTTCACACCATTCTCCTGCCTCAGCCTCCCGAGTAGCTGGGACTACATGCGCCCGCCACCTCGCCAGGCTAGTTTTTTGTACTTTTAGTAGAGACGGGGTTTCACTGTGTTAGCCAGGATGGTCTTGATCTCCTGACCTCGTGATCCGCCCGTCTCGGCCTCCCAAAGTGCTGGGATTACAGGCTTGAGCCACCGCGCCCGGCCTATTCCTGCATTTTCTTAATAGAAGGAGTGAGGAGAACAGTAACAGCAATCGGGGGGTGGATAATAACACATAATGAGATTAGGCTCATTGGTGTCTGTGATACTTAATTTTATGTGTCAGCTTGACTGGGATCAGGGATACCCACATAGCTGGGAAGACATTATTTCTGGGTGCATCTGTGAGGGTATTTCTAGAAGAGATTAGTATTTGAATCCCTAGATTAAGAAAAGAAGAACCACCCTTACCAAAGTGAGCAGGCACCATCCAATCTCTTTGAAAGCCTGCATAGAACAACAAGGCAGTGGAAGGGCAATTTGTCTCTCTTCTGGAGCTGAGACATCCATCTTCTCCTAGTCCTTGGACATTAAAGGTCCAGGTGCTACAGCCTTCAGACTCGGATTTATACCAGGGGGCCCCACCCGCCACCCTTCCTGGACCTGAATTACACCACCTGTTTTCCTGGTTCTCCAGCTTGCTGGGGGCATAACTTGAGACTTTTCAGCCTCCCTAATTTTGTGAGCCAATTCCCTTAACAAATCCTCTCTTTCTCCCTCTCTCTCTCTCTCTTACTGATTCTGTTTCTCTGGAGAACCTCAACTAATACGGTGTCTTTTATTTTGCTGTCGAGGTAAAAACAAAACAAATCAAAGAAAGAAAAAGACAAAATTTAAACTCCTGGTAGGTGAGATTATGCTTTATACTTCATTGTATTTCTCATGGTGGCTAGACATACTTAGTAAATAGTTGATCAATTAGGAAAAAATAGATAGACTGTAAATCTGATTTTAAAACTTTTATTCTAATGTCTATTGATACAGTAGAAAAGAATAGGAAGTTTAAGCACAATTGAGATTTAGCAGTCAAGCTGCTAAGACACCTTTATTACTACTGCCAAGTGCTATACAGATCTGCTTAAAGGTGGAAAAATCCAACTGCTTAATTAGTTCTTATTATTCCTTCCTTTGTTCTTTTTCTCCTACACCTTTCTCCCCTCCAATATTTACTTAACATGCAAACAAATGTGTGAGTTTCCAGGGGGAACTGCCAAGATTACCTGACTAGAGGAATTTTACACATAGCCCAATCAAGGTGGCTGGCTGCTAGGTGAGCGTACCTAAACAGTAAGAGGCTATAGGATATTCTGCTACATGGGGGCCTCTTCTATTAGGGAAAAGCATAGTAGACAGGTTTCTTAAAGACTCCCAAAGGACCTACATGTGTGTCTAATAAGTAGATCAGTATGGCCACTGTCAAACCCAGGGCATCTTCAGCCTGTCAGTATTAGTCAGAGCAGCAGGAACAGATCAGATAGAGGGTAAGGCTTCAAAGAGAGAGGAGGGAGGCCAGGCACAGTGTAATCCTAGCACTTTGGGAGGCCGAGGCAGGTGGATCACCTGAGGTCAGGAGTTTGAGACCAGCCTGACCAACATGGCGAAACCCCATCTCTACTAAAAATACAAAAAACATTAGCTGGGCGTGGTGGTGCATGTCTGTAGACCCAGCTACTCGGGAGGCTGAGGTAGGAGATCACTTGAACCCAGGAGGCGGAGGTTGCAGTGAACCAAGATCACACCATTGCACTCCAGCCTGGGCAACAAGAACAAAACTCCATCTCAAAATAAATATATAAATAAATAAATAGAAAGAAGGGAAAGAGGTGTCTCACAGTCAGACCCCACCTCATATCCCCCAGCTCCAACATAACAACAGTCAGGGCTACCACTCAAGCATGACTTGAGGATAAGAGCAGAGATGAGATTAAATACAACCTTGAAATTAAAGCTTTAATTTGAACTAAATTTTAATAGCCAGAAGTGGCCACAAAGCCATGAAATCTTCACCAGATCATATTGCTGGACTGAAAAAGGAAGATCTTACAGTCTGAGAGAAGACAGTAATTGGAAGCACTGCAGCCATTTTATCTTTGATCCCACTGATCTGAAACTTCTCAACAAACAAACTTGAGGGGGACACATTCAGTCCATAGCAAGGATCTCTTGCCACGTTGTAAAAACTGTTTACACAACAGGGTAGAGAAGTCGAGGCTAAAAAATCGTTTTCCATACCATGCCAGAATCAGAGCATTATAATTTCAAATGTGTGAACAATTTTCATACTTCCATTGAATCTTGGTTGTCCAGTCATGATTAAGACCAAAGGAGCTAAAAAACTGATTGGAAAGTCAAAGGCTCCACCCTTTGTCCCAACGCCAGAGACAGCTGATGCTGTTTACGCCTGAGTTTTCTGAGGATTTTCAAGGTAATTCAGCATGGTTTGAAAGTAAAAATATATTCTTCAAAAAAATGTGCAACTGGCTGACAACCTAGAGCTCAACAGTATCAGACTTGAAGTTAATCAACAACACATTAGAGAATATAGAAAGTAGTAAATATAATGCAAAGTTAAGCCTAAATAGAAAGAATGGCTGCATCTGAAAACTTCTTGCAAAAAAAAAAAAAATGGAATGAAAGGAAAAATAGATAAATCCACTATTATAACTGGAAATTTTAACAGCCCTCTATCGGTAATTAAGAGATCAAGTAGGCAGGAAATTAGTAAGGTTATGATTGAACTCAATCAATCAATCCATTGGCTCTAATTGACATCTACAGAATAATCGATCCAACAACAGCAGAATACATATTCTCAAGCTCAAATGCAACACTCACCAATATAGAACATATTCTGGGCCACAAAATAACCCTTAGCAAATTTAAACAAATTAACATCATAAAAAGTATGTTGTTACACCACAGTGCTGTTATATCACAATTAAAACAGAAATCAGTAACAGAAAAATAGCTGGGAAAATCCTAAAATATTTAGAGGTGAAACAACATACTTCTATATAACACATGGGTCAAATGAAATGTCTCAGAAGACATTTTTTAAAAATTATTTTAATTAAATGGAAGCGAAAGTAAAACCTATCAAAATTAGTGGGATACAACAGAAGCAGTGCTTAGAGGGAAATGTATAGCACTGAATGCATACATTAGAAAAGAAGAATAATCTAAAATCAATAATCTAAGCTTCTACCTTAGGGAACTAGAAAAAGAAGAGCAAATTAAATCCAAAGTAAGAACAAGAAAATAAACAAATAATAAAACTCAGAGCAGAAATTATTAAAATTAAAACAGGAAAACAATAGAGAGAACCAATGAAACCAAAAGCTTTTACTTTGAAACTGACAAACCTCTAGCCAGGCTAACCAAAACACACACACACACACACACACACACACAAACACACAAACAAAACAACAGAGAAGACACAAAGTCCTAATATCCTAATATCAGAAATGAAAGACAGATCACTACTGTTCACATGGACATGAAAAGGATAATAAAAGAATATTTTGAACAACTTTACGTCCACAAAATATGAATAAGCCTGTTATCTACTAAAGAGAGTAAATCAATTAATAAACTTCCAAACACAAAGCACCAGTCCGCAGATGGCTTCACTAGTGACTTTCACCAAACATCCAAGGAACAGATGAAAGCAATTTTCTACAATCTCTTCCAAAAAATAGAAGCAGAGTGAATATCTCCTAACTCATTCTATAAGCTAGCATTACCCTAAAACAAAAGCAGGCAGACATTACAAGAAAGAAAAACTCACCGGTATGTCTCATGAACATCGGTGGAAAATTCCTCAGCGAAATATTAGCAAATCAAATCTAACAATACATTAAAAAAATCACACACCTTGGCAAGGTGCAGTGGCTTACGCCCGTAATCCCAGCACTTTGGGAGGCCAAGGCAGGGATCACTTGAGGTCAGGAGTTCAAGACCAGGCTGGCCAACATGGCAAAACACCATCTCTACTAAAAATACAAAAAATTAGCCAGGCATGGTGGTGTATACCTGTAGTCCCAGCTACTTGGGAAGCTGAGGAAGGAGAATCGCTTGAACCTGGGAGGCAGAGATTTCAGTGAGACGAGATTGCGCCACTGCACTCTAGCCTGGGTGACAGAGGGAGACTCTGTCTCAAAAAAATAAATAAATAAAAAATAAAAAAGTATACACCTTGACCTAGTGGGATTTATTCCAGATATACAAGGTTAGTTGATAATCAATTAATGCAATTCATTATATCAACAGTATAAAGACAAAAAAAATCATTTGAACATATCAATGCAGATGCAGAAAAAGCAGCTGACAAAATCCAACGCCCATTCATGATAAAAAATCTCTCAGTAAATTAGAAATAGAGGGGAGGGATAAATAGGCAGAGCATAGGGGACACTTTTGGGGCAGTGAAACTATTCTGTATGATACTGTAGTTGTGGATACACGTCATTATGCCTTTGATAAAACTGATAGAACTGTACAACACAAAGATGTTTTCTTAGGTAAACTATGAACTTTAGTTAAACGTAATATATCAATATTATTTCATCAATTGTAATAAACATAGCACATCCATGCAAGATGTTAATAATAGGGGAAACTGCTGGGAATTCCTTACATAGGAACTCTTTGCACTTTCTGCTCAATTTTTCTGTAAATCTAAAAGCTCTCTAAGAAATAAAGCATATTGGCGTGGCGCAGGGGCTTACACCTGTAATCCCAGCACTTTGGGAGGCCAAGACTGGCAGATCACCTGAGGTTGAGAGTTCGAGACCAGTCTGACCAACATGGAGAAACCCCGCCTCTACTAAAAATACAAAAAAATAAAAAAAAAAATTAGCTGGGCATGGTGTCACATGCCTGCAATCCCAGCTACTCAGGAGGCTGAGGCAGGAGAATCACTTGAACCTGTGACGTGGAGGTTGCTGTGAGCCAAGATCGCGCCATTGCACTCTAGCCTGGGCAACAAGAGCGAAACTCCATCTCAAAAAAAAAAAAAAAAAAAAAAAAAAAAAAAAAAAATATTAATAAAAAAAAAAAAAAAAAAAGAAAGAAAGTATATTAATTAAAAATAAATAAATATAAAGGTAACAGTTCCCATATAAGGAAAAAAACAAAACAACAACAACAAAAAAACATGTCTAAAGTAGTCTCCAGGACTGCAAGCCATAATCAAGGATTTGGCAGCAGAATCATCTTCACTGTAACCAGCAAAGAGGATTGACCTTTGACTTTGTGGCATCTTTCAGAATCTGCCAAAGTGTTTCTTATCTGTCTACCTTTGTTGTCCTATCCTCTAGGAAAGGGCTTCTTGCCTTTTTTTTCCCCAAGATCAAGTACACCTCCTCACTGAAAATTTTCCTAATCACCCCAGTCAGTCTGAGATATCTCCCTTCACCCCCTCGTTCTTATACTTATTTGTGAGGACTAGGCTCTGATTGTTTTTTATCTTGCCCAAATTTCTATCTAAGGGGTCTGGGGAGTCATGCCCTACAAACCATAAATTCTCATCAGATGGGTTTTATTTAACCCTGTGTATCATGACTTACTTTCCAATCTGACTCTGGCATAACAAGGAAGAAAATCACAACATTTTATTCCAAAACATGTTTCTCTGTCATATCTTGAAATGGCCCTGCAAAGCCTTCCCTTGTGGGAAAAATCCACATTCCATAGAGAATCCCCTTTCACCTTTGTTTTCCTTCCTTCCTTTCCAGATCCAGGAGATAATCAACTAAGAGCCAGGCACTCTTTTAGGTCCGATAAGAAACATTTTACAACCTGCTCTCTCTGAAGTCTGCTATCTGAGAGCTTCCTCTGCACAATAAAACTTGGTCTCTGCAATCCTTTATCTTAACCTGAAGATTTCCTTTCTATTGATCCCAGGTCTTCAGATAAACTCAACCAACCGTCAACCAGTAAATGTTTAAATTTACCTATAGCCTGGAAGTACTCCCACTCCCTCTTTGTGTTGCCCCGCCTTTCTGAACCAAACCAATGTATTTCTTAAATGTATTTGAAGGATGTCTCATGCCTCCCTAAAATAAATAAAACCAAGTCACACCTCAACCACCTTGGACACATGTTCTCAGGACCTCCTGAGGGCTGTGTCACGGGCCATGGTCACTCATATTTGGCTCAGAATAAATCTCTTAAGATATTTTACAGGGTTTGACTCTTTTCATCAACATTTACAATAAAGAATTTATTACTTTGTACCATTATTATCTATGTCTTATTTTCCTAGTAGCATATAAACTTCTTGGTAACAAGACTCGGATATTTTTATAGTATGTTCATTGTTTTACTAACATATAGTGGGAATTTAATAAACGTTTAGATGAATGTTGAATGAAGATGAACAAAAACAAAACCCTTTACATGTGCTCCATATTCTGGGGCACCTTTTTCTAGGAGTGATAGTCCACATATTTATCAGTCAGTGTGGCAGCATGGCCTAGGTGCTGATAAGTCAGAACTTTTCTGTACCTTAGTATTCTCATTTATAAAATGGAGAGTTACATCATAGTTTATTGAAAACATTAGTGTAGTTAACATCAGTAAATTGCCCATATATTCAAAGTATTAATATGACTTTTTATTAAAATACGCTATGCAGTCATTGTGATATGTACATACTAAATAGCTTATTAGCCAGTCAGCTCCTTAAAGGGCAAGATAATTATGCTTTTTATACACCAATATATCTATAACATAAATAGTCTGGCTCATCAGAAGGAATCCAATATGTATTTATTAAAAGAATGGTAAATAATTGGATGAAAGAAGGAAGGAAGGAAGGAAGGAAGGAAGGAAGGAAGGCAGGCAGGCAGGCAGGCAGGCAAGAAAGGGAGGGAGGAATGCTTTGTATAGATCAGCACTGTCCAATAGAATTTTCTGCACTAACGGACATTTTCTGTATCTGTGCTGTACAGTACAAGAGCCACGTATGACTATTGAACACTTCTAATGTGTGTGGTACAACTAAAGAATTGAATTTGGCCGGGCGTGGTGACTCAAGCCTGTAATCCCAGCACTTTGGGAGGCCGAGATGGGCGGATCACAAGGTCAGGAGATCAAGACCATCCTGGCTAACATGGTGAAACCCCGTCTCTACTAAAAAATACAAAAAACTAGCCTGGCGAGGTGGCGGGC
>NW_016816222.1:96457-100546 GCF_001698545.2 Rhinopithecus bieti
AACTTATTTATAAGTATAAAAGTGGAAAGAGTTTAGCAAATATAGGGAGATGTCTTAGAAAATTAATGAATAAAGAATGTTATCTGTGACCCAAAACCTGTTTTTATTCTGACCTACCAAAAAATTCTAAATATTAATATGCCTTAGCAAGGTTTCAACTAACATTTTAAGCCAGTTTTAATTTTATTCACCCTGACACTATTTGGACAGTTTCAGATCTGTATTTTAATAGATGTCCATAGCCAGCTAACAATGGTCATTACTGAAGAAAAGCTCTGCAGTTGAAAAATGATCACCAAAAATGTTAATAACAGTGTCATGATATCTATTGGACTTCTTATTAGCATGTTTGAATTGAATCAGAAAACACTTTTTTATATTCTGGGGGAACCTTAGCTTCCAAGTGTTTAACACTTCTTAATGAAGTGCTAACAAGATAGCAGTGTGGGTAACAGTTTGGCTCCAAATTTGGCTCTTATCAGAATCACCTGAGGCTTCTTTTTAACAATCTGGATTTTAAGGCTTCTCTTGATTCAGGGGTTGAAACGGGCCTGGAAATCTGTATTCTTAATAAACTTCTGAAGTAATTTTTATTACCAGAGTGGGTAGAACCTGCTGCTTTTTAAGAACTCACAAGTCCTCTTATCCATTGCTGAGAGACAGAAAAGAATCCACCACTTCTCCAGCTCCCTACTGTTTGGTCCAATTCCAATTCTCCCGTTTCCCACCCCATTCCCTCCAACACACATGCAAGTAGATATTTTCCCTCCACCATTTGTGTGACTCTTTCTGGAGCATGATTCCGAACTCCCAATATGGGAATGGACCCTGAATTAAACAAGTATCTTTGTATTACACTATAAAACAGAACTCCTTTCATGTCAATACTTATTTATTAATTTATATTTTAATCTTTTATGCATTTTGTTGATCATTTGATATTGTTCTGGATTTTGGATACTCAGTGGTTCTTATCACTAAAGAAAGAGTGTTTTTGTTACTCCTAGTTTGGGCTACATTTTGTTTTTCAGATAGCTAACATCAATCAGGAACTTAAAGCCAGAGAAGCCTTAGACTTCAGTAAACATTTGATATAATCCACAGTTTAAGCGTCCATCTCTGTAGAGCACAACACTAGATTTAGACCTTTAGTTTTCAGTCGGAAATGTCACATCAAATCCAACATATTAAGTAAATATATAACATATGTAGGCCACCTGGCCATTGTGTGTTTAACAGATAGTAAAGTTTGGAGACAAATTTCATCCTACATTAGATGATCTCAGTCAACCACTGACAAAGGCTGAAGTTCAAATTCTGATGGTGGATTTTTGTTTCCTTTATTCTTGGTCTTTGAATATTTCATGTAATTTTTTGGCTATTTTCTCCCTAGGGTTTTTTCTTAAAAGAAAAATCATTGTCAACAGCTTAAGCAAAGCCCTACTGTAATCAAAGCAGTGTATATTCATTGGATGAAGAAAAACAGGAAGGAATAATTTTAAAAGCAGCATTCTTTTCTCGGGGCTGAATTTCTTTACCCGCCGGCAAACTGAAAAGAAATAACTAGGAGGTAGGATTCTGTCATTGTTCACTAGATGATTTGAGTATGCCAAGCTGAGGTTTTCTTTGTTTTTTTAATTTTTTTTTCAGTTTTCCAAAATTGCCTAATAACAAACATACAAAAAAAACCAATTTTATAGCAACGGTTGTCTCTGAATGGTGGGGATTATATTGTTATTTTTGTTGGTTTTAGTTACGCTTTTCTTATTTTCTCACCTCTCTTCAATGATCATTTTAAACAATGAACATTAACATTTTTGAAGAGGCTTTTATTATGAAATAGAAATACCAGTTGGAAGAAATATAAGAATGATTCTGTAAAGCAAAACTGTCACTTGGAAAAATGAAAATCTGCTTAAACATTGAGTGAGATGTTTTTATTATGTTCTGGGTTTCTTGCTCTATAATGAAAGAATGGTATGTGGTTGCATACAATCATAAAACTTGAATTTTCTCTCACTATCACTGGCTACTATATGTTTTCAACTGAAAACACTTCTAGCAATGTCTCAAAGCCCTGCTCTAATTCTCTGATGCATAATTTCATAACATTTTAAAACCGTACACATATCCAAATATCATAGAGGGAAATATTAAAATATTAAAAACTCATTGAAGAGGCTTTGCCAAAATATATGCCAGAGGCATGGGTTTCAGAAATTGTTATATTTAATATGTTTATTAATTAGGTAGAACACGACTAAAACAATATATTAATGACATTCATCAGTTTTGTTCCACTGAGAGGTGTAGACACTAATGAATACTAAAATTACCCAGGAGACACAATAAATATAGCTTTAAATATATTACTCATATGCTGTTGTTTTAAATGTCAGCTACCTTGAGTCATCACCTCATTTTCCTTGTATTTGAAAATGCTTTAAAAGACAGCATTTAAGAAAGTAACTTGACCAGATAAACACACTTCTAATTAAGTTCAAACCACAAGATAAAGACTCAGTTTGTGTCACAGTTTTGCCTTGTAAATTGCTTTTATTTTCAAATTTATTTGAACTACGAAGAGAGAAATGGATGTATTTTGAACTGCATCCCTCTGGACTTCTACAGGCATCTTTGGGTCATTGCTGGGAGTCCCTGTCTCCATTCCCTGCCTTTGTCTGTCCCAGGTAGATCTACTATGTGTGACCTCTGCAGAAACATGGCCTGCTCCAGTTTCTGAACTAACTGTTAGAAGAAGAGTAGAAAGAATATCAATCACTTCAGTCCCAGTATCCAGAGGGCCCAGAACTAGGTCTTTTGAAACACACAGTATCCCGTAACACTTGGATGAAATGCAGGCACTTGACTAGCCTCCACAGTAACACAGTCCCTTGCCACTTCCACTGGGGAAAGCCAGTTCATAAGATATAGTCTCTCCTGTGTGGTTTTCAAAGATTCTCATTCTCCTCTAGGGCTGAAAACCTGGCCATACACATACCCTTTTGTACTGGCTCCCCCATAGTTTAGCTAGCACTAGCTTATTTACCCCTTGGAGGGTTGGGGCTGAGAAAATACAAATGTAATTTCCTTTCAGTAGCCCAGATACAGTATCATTTTTGGGGGGAAATCTAGGGTGACATACATTTAACATGACCCTTTGACTGTGTCTCTCAATGATCAGGCATTTCACGCAAGGTTTGAATGTGGTTGAACCCCGTTGACTCTAAATTGAATTTTGGAAAAGCACCTAAAGAGCTGATATTTCATGTCACTTATTAAGGAGATGTTGTTGCACTTTGGATACCATCTTTATAGGCACTAAAGCAGGCATTTTGTTTTGAAAATGCCTCTGGTCTTTATTCTGGTTTCTTCCAAGGGCCACCACACTTTCACTGAAAACATTTAGAAAAACGTAAGCTGAGGATCTTCCAGGACCATCCACAAAGTGTTCTGTTTTGAAGTCTTAAGATCTAATGTGAAAATAAAAGGTGGGCGGGGGTGGGGGGACATGGCATGCTTTTCGTGGTGAAATAGGTTTAGGAAACTCATCACACTATATCATCCCTTTTGGAGTTTTCCAGTGCATATTGGCATATTGAGGGTGCTTGGAAGTCTTGCAGTCAAAACAAAATCAGAAACTAAAACCTATTCAACTTTGTTTAAGGCAGCTTACTCTAAAATGATTTCACATTTTTTATTAGTGCCTAATATTATTCCACAGGTCCTATTTTTGGAAATGCTGGTGTAAACACCATTCTAGCACTGATTGGGAGGTATATTTGATTCCCAGGAACAGTGTCTTAGCCAGAGATATTCATTGCCATCACTCGTTTCCCCATCCCCTGGCAGGTCTTCAAGCTTGCTTGTCTCAGAGTACCATGATTTCTTGATGTGCTTGAACCTTCTGTATTAACTGGAAGTGATATAACTCCAGAAGAGAGAGACCTCAGTGTCCTGCTCCGCCCCTGCTATGACAACTGGAAGGCCCAAGCAGGGTTTTTTTTTTTTTTTTTTTTTTTAGAAGCAGCTGCATTGGTTTTAAGAAAAGGGGTTTTTTTTCCCAGCAGATGCAGCAGTCATCAAAAA
>NW_016816222.1:103821-117721 GCF_001698545.2 Rhinopithecus bieti
AAAAAAAAAAAGGTGAGATGTGTTCAATTCTTGATTGGCCTTATTCCTTTTAGTCTTTCTTTTTATAAAATTAAAAGATATATAGCTGGATTTGTTTGACTTTTTCAAAAATGTAAGATACATTAGATTGTGCTCATTTAGTACTCTTGTTCATTGGCTCTTTTATTCCTTAAATAGTAATCAATTCTCTGCTCTTTCGAAGGCTCCATGTTAGCATTGGAGATGATAAGAAATAAAAAAGAAAGTTTTACCCATTGTCCAAAGAATTTTAGTCGTTAGGAGCAGCTATCATACAAATACATGGTGAAAGTATCTCTCAGATCCAAAGGACAAGGTTAAAAAAGATGGAGGCAGGTCAGAAAGGGGGAAGGGTTCCAGATGAGAGTGTGTAGCGTAAATGCTCTGAGAAAAAGAAAGTTAGGGCCTTAGGAAACTGCAGGTCCCTCGCTGGGAGGTAATTTTAAGTGAGGCTGCACACTGGGCTGGAGGAGGCTGTGGGAGTGGTGAGCGGGGCAAGACCCTCAGATGGTAAGCTTCAGAATTGAGAGACTAAGCCTGTAATGGAAAAGTGCTCTTAACTTTGGTATTTGGAGAAAACTGGAGAGAAGCTCCACTAGGGGCAGCATTGGAAAGTGTCCCATGCTCTTGTCCCAGTGCAGATGAACACAGTGAAGAAACTAGCTGCTTAAATACATTGTATCCAGTGAGCTTCTGAGAAATAAGGATGATACTCCCTTAAGATGAAATGATAAGAGGCCGCTGGGTATTCTGCACTGGGCTGGGAGAGTTAGAGTCAATTTCATTAAAAGGAGCATTCAAATTAGGCTATCATGTACATAATTTGGCAAGTTCTAAGCAAGTTCTAGGTTTTTGGTGCTTGTTAAATTTATGAAAATAAAGGTGATTTAGATGGAAGTGACACTGGGAGGGAAGGAAGTTGTTAGTCCTTGACACAAATGTTAGATGTGTTGTGTTGCACCTAACTGGAGAAGTCTACCTCACGTTGAATAATTTATCATTTAATGGGGAAATATTACTCGATTTTTCTTGCTAATCTGCATTTTGGCTCATTGGGTTTTCTTTCTTCTAGAATGCTGCATATTCTCTGACATCTATTGGATTAAGAAAATCAATCACAGTGGGATGGGTGGTATCATCAGAGTTCACGTTAATCATAGGTAATAGCTGCCATGCTGAAATCTCAATACGGGCCAAGTATTGTGTCAGGTGCTTTACATACATTAACCACATTTCACCAATTCCACAAGGAAGGGCTTATCAAACTTATTTCACAGATGCAGAGCCCGAGGCTCACAGAGTTTAGTAACGTGCCTGAGTTCACATAACTGGTAAGTGGCAGGGTTGAAACCAGAACCCCAGTCTGGATTAATCTAGATCCCACACTGTTCCAATCTTCCCACTCTGAGGCTAACCTTGTGTTACTTCATTCATTTTTTCTCTCTAGTTTTGAAAAATGTATCTCAGGCAATAAAAAGAAGGACTCTGTGCCCATACTACTGGGTCAAATGTATTCCCAGACCAATATGAATGCCAAAATAAATGAGAGGCATAAATAAAGAAAAGAAAAATAGTACCTGGTGTCAATACGTTCATCTACACATGCACTATCAGGTAATCTCAAAAGATCAAAAGCTCCCAAAATCATCCTGGACAGTCTCTTCCCTGTAGAAAATAAATCTGTCAGAACAGAATTTACACAAGAATCGAAGTATAGCAAGATGGAAAAGATCAGCATGTTTTTTCTCTGACAGCCCACTACCTGTCCTGGGGCTTCTGCCTTGTGCTTCAGCTTTCCCATCTCACATCACTCCTGGAACACGGCTCCTTCTCTGCAAGGTTTGCAGAAGAAAAACTGGCCATGTTTGCAGGGATGTGACATTTCCCAGAAAGCCTTTAATCAAAGATGATCCCCAGTTCAGAGGACATGGGAAACCAATATCCCAGAATATACGAGGTTATGCATAGACTGGCTCTCATCTGCTCTCAGACCTACAGAGCTCCAGACAGAACTGTCAGGCTGAGCATCCACTCATTTAATCTTCAGACCTCTCATGGACGTGGCCTAAGAAGGTCAACTTCATGTCAGTTGATGGAGTTCAGCCTCTGATAGACATGAACGTGAGGACCCTGAATGAAGATGATGGAAGGACCCAGCCAGAACTGTGGGGTCCCACAAAGTCCAGCTCAGGCTGTCAACCCTTCAAAGTCCAGAACAGCCCTGGCTAAATATAGCTCACCACAACTTCCAGTTCAGAGGTGTGCAGAGGGTGAGTACCTTGATCTCATGGGAACAGCCTCAGGTCAGTGGAGGATGGAGTGCCCCAAGACTGGTCAGGTGTCATGGTGAGGAACCTGAAGGGGAATAAGAGAACTGTTATAGGACCAACAGGTTTGTGTGTCGGCTGCAAAGTAACAGACACACTATAATAAAATGGTAAAGTTTGCAGCAAAGAGTTTAATGATTGCAGGGTGCCAAGTGAGGAGATGAGAAGAGACTCTCAAATTCATCTCTCCAAGGAGTTCTGGGCTGGGATTTGCAAGGAAATCATGGGGGGTGAGGGGCTGGAGAACTGAGGTTGTTGATTCGTTGGGATAAAGGGGATGAAATCATCAGTATGGTGGAAACTGCGTTCTTTTTTTTTTTTTTTTTTTCTGACGTCAGTTCCTGTGGGGTCCTTTGGTACCAGCTGATGGTCTAGTAGGGTCCTTTATAGAGCATATCGTGGCAATTAGTGGGGTTCTTCGGAACCAGGCTGAGTCCTTATAATCATACTCAATGCGCGGATCGAAGGAATATCAAAGAAAAAAAAAGTTTCATTACGTTCAAATTGTTATCTATAGAGGAATTAAGGGGAACTATAATCTAGTAACAGGATCTACATGATTCTGGGATAATAGGCACCAAACAACTATGAGGAAGCAGGTCAGAGAGCAAGCTGACTTCATGATTAATGCTGAATGTTCTGCAAGCTTGGTTTACCTTCATTTATCTCCCTTCCCTCTTCCCTGATTAATTTTATACAGTTCATAGGGGCAGTTTCAAAACCACCCACCCCAGAACAGAGGAGCCCACAAATTCCACCAATGCTGTCACTCTTGAGATGCCCAGAAGAGAATTATGAGGTGAAGAAACCCCATCAATATGCCTGGTGTGTTTCACAGAGGTGAAGTCCTTGGACTAGTGGAAATGGCCCTAGTTCAAAGAGACAAAACCCAGGCCCTAACAGGAGTCAAGGCGAGGATCCTAAGTGTTATGAGGGTACTCTCTGCCCCGCAACACCAGCAGAGGGGGCCAAACGGAGCCCCTCGCCATTATTAGCACCGAGAGGCCCCAAAATAACTATCTCTGAGTCCCCTTAATTCCACCTGTATAGTCTCGGGGAAGGAAGGGCCTTTGTCTAAAGAGGGTGACCCCAGTTGTGCAGAGAGAGAGTCTTGGCTTTCACGGGAATCAAGGTGAGGACTCTGAGTGCAGGTGAGAAGACCTCTCCCCAAAAGAGGCACATTCACAGAGCCCTGCTGCTGCTGTCAGGCCTGTGAGGCCCAGGCAGGCGTGGCCTGTGGCACGCTCTGATTTTCACGGTGGGGACTGAGGGAGGGTGGGGGTATTGTTTGGAGGCTGGCGGATTTGGGTCAGCAGGCAGATTTGTCCCAGGCTGCTAGATACTGAAGTGAGGACCCCTAGTGGAGACGTAGGGACCAGCGACGCTAGAACAGTGACGTCCAGCGGCGTCCTACCCCAGCCGTCAGTCCTCCGAGGCCACGGGCTGCCGGATGTGACACATCCTTACTTCCGCTTTGAAGACAACGACCCGAGCGGATGTGGCTCATTCTGACTTCCGCTTTGGAGGCGAGGACCGCAGCAAGTATAAGGGGTGTGGCGTCTGGTCAGCCGAGGGTGAATTCTCAGGACTGGTCGGGAGTCAAGGTGAGGACCCTGAGTGTAAATTGAAGAGACCGCCCCCACCCGTAACAAAGAGGGCCCCACTAAGTCCCGCTTCTGCATTTGGTCCTGAGAGGCTGCGGTAAAGCGGTCCGGCAGTATTCCACCTGGAAAGTTGCAGGGCAGGGGAAGGGTGGGGGGAGGGGCAGTCGCGAGGGAAGGAGGCTTGGACATAGGCGATAGGCCTCATTCTGCACTTAGGGTGGGTGTAGGCGCTAACTGAAATCAATTTGAGGGCCGTAAATGTGGACTGAAGAGAATATCTCCTACCCTTAACAGGGGTGGCCTCACTAAGTCTCGTCCCTGCAGACGGCTCTGGGAGGCCCCAGCAAAGCTGTGCCTGGAAAGTCTCAGGGAGGGGAGGGCCTTGAACCTAGGAAGCAGCCCTGCCTCTGCTCATATGGCATCAACCTAAAACCTAACTGGGGTTAAGGTGGGGACTCTGAGTACCAATGAGTGGACCTCTACCCAAAAGAGGAGTCATGCTGAGCAGTTCCCAGGCCGAGGTGCACTGGGATTTAGGTGGTCCCAGGCTGAGATGACAAATGCGGTGCAACCTGACTTCCTCTCCAGGGACTAAAGAAGTTGAGGGCTACACCCAAGACCCACATCTGCTGCCAGCAATAGGAGGGTCAGGGCAAAGCTGGCAAGCTGAGATGCCCTCTCGTTTCCTCTGGAGGTGGTCTCAGGGAGGGGAGAACCTTGGTGTAATGGGGTAGGTCTAATACAACAGAGAGACCCAGTCTCTAACAGGAAGCAAAGATGTGACAGTGAGTGATGAGGAGGGGACTCCAACCAGAAAGAAGTGCCACATAGAGCCCACCCTTGTTGTCAGACCAGGGAGACCTGAGCATGTTGGCATGTTGAGTTGCACTCACTCTTCCCAGGATATCTCAGAGAAGTGAAGGACCCTGTTAAAAAGGGCAGCCTGAGGTCAGCAGAGGGAGGGTTTCCAGGTTGTGCCAGATGTCATGGTAAGAACTCCGAGGACTGCAGGGAGCTCCCACACCATATTAGTGGGAGCCACACAATCCTCAGTACTGTCAGCTCTGAGAGACCCCAGGCAGAAATGTCAAGCAGAGGTGCCCATCAGTTCCCATTCAAGGGTAACAGAGAAATGAGAGTTTTGATCTGAGGGTGGTGATCACTTGTCAACAGAAGTAATGTATTAATTGGTCCATTCTGGCATTGCTATAAATACCCAAGACTGAGTAATTTATAAATAAAAGAAGTTTAATTGGCTCACAGTTCTGCAGGCTGTACAGGAAGCATGATGCTAGCATCTGCTCAGCTTCTGGGAGCAGGGCTCAGAAAATTTACAGTCATGGCAGAAGGTGAAGGGGGATCAGACATGTCACATGGCCAGAGCAGGATCAAGAGGCCAGGGGAGGTGCTGCACACTGTTTTTTTTTTTTTTTTTTTTTTTTTTTTTTTTTTTTTTTTTTTTGTTTTGTTTTTTTGTTTTTTTGAGGCAAAGTCTCGCTCAGTTTCCTGGTTGGAGTGCAATGGTGAGATCTCGGCTCACTGCAACCTCCACCTCCCAGGTTCAAGCAATTCTCCTGCCTCAGTCTCCCGAGTAGCTGGGACTACAGGCGCCCACCTCCACATCTGGCTAATTTTTATTTGTGTGTGTGTGTGTGTGTGTGTGTGTGTGTATTTTTAGTAGAGACGGGGTTTCACTGTGTTGGCCAGGATGGTCTCGATCTCTTGACCTTGTGATCTGCCCACCTCAGCCTCCCAAAGTGCTGGGATTACAGGCATGAGCCACCGCACCCAGCCTGGGGAGGTGCTACACACTTTTAAATGACCAGATCTCATGAGAACTCACCATCTCACCATTAAGGGGAATGGTGCTAAACCATTCGTGAGAAATCTGCCCTCATGATCCAGTCACCTCCCACCAGGCTCCACCTCCAACATTAAGGATTACAATTAGACATGAGATTTGGTGAGGATACAGATCCAAACCATATCAGGGAAGAATATTAGACCCTCTCATGAGTCAAATTTAGAGGCTGAGTTGGGACTGTATGCAGGACCATCTATCACAGGGCAGTTATCTGCCTGCCACAGCTTTTACTTTTGGGAAGACCACATTTGGTCAGATAAGGCCACCCTCACTTCCTCCTATGGATTCTCAGGGAGGTTGGCTCTTACTATGACGACATAGGTCTCAGTTCAATAAAAAGGAGAGCTCCTCTATCAGGAGTCAAATTGAGGAATCTGAGTGAGAATTCAAGGGACCATTGAATCCTTAACAGTGGAGACATCAAAGAATCCAGTTCAACCCTTTATTTTCAGCCCTAGAAGGCTCAGAAAAGGGTTATCAGGTCTAGTGTCCCCCTCTCTTTTTTATATAAGATCTAAGAGAGGTGAGATTCTTAGTCTGAAGCTGTAGCCACCAGTCAGCAGAAGGGGGCTGGTGCCAAGCCCTACATGAAGCCAAGGTGGGGACCTTGAATGAGAGCTGAAGACTCTAATATTAGATTCCAAGACATCAAGACCTCACTGAACGCTTAGCACTGGGTGTCACTTGTCAGGGTGGTGGATTGAGGCACCCCTTCAATTCCTTCTCATGAATCCAGGGAGCTTTGAGCTGTCAAATTCACAATGGCGGAAGGGAGTGGCTCATACCCTGCCAAGACTTCATAAGATAATCCTAAAAGTGAACTGATAAAATCTCAAATACCAGAAGACAGGAGGCCCCGCTGCCAGTACCTCCTGTCGCCATAGTAAGCCCAAGGCAAGGCTGACAGAATGCAGTCTGAAACTCACTATAGAGGTTCTATGGTTCTTCTCTGGTGTCTTAGGGGAAAGGCTGACCAGGACAACAGGAGCGTTGTGGCTTTCTAGAACAGTGCCTTCAGGGAAACTTGCAAAGGCAGGCTTCCTTCAATAAAGCCAAGATGGGGTCTTCCAGCTAAAGGTGCTCACAGATTTCTTTCTCCCATCTCCAGGTATACTAACTACCTCTTCTCCTGCTCACATTTCTTAGTGTACCCAGCCATCATGCCTCGTGGTCAGAAGAGTAAGCTCCGTGCCCGTGAGAAACGCCGCAAGGCCCGAGAGGAGACCCAGGGTCTCAATGCTCCTCAGGTCACTGAAGCAGAGGAAGAAGAGGCCCCCTGCTGTTCCTCTTCTGTTTCTGGGGGTGCTGCTTCAAGCTCTCCTGTTGCTGGCATTCCCCAGAAACCTCAGAGAGCCCCAACCACTGCCGCTGCTGCTGCTGCAGGTGTTTCATCCACAAAATCTAAAAAAGGTGCCAAGAGCCAAGGTGAGAAAAATGCAAGTTCCTCCCAGGCCTCAACATCTACTGAGAGCTCAAGCGAAGATCCTCTAAGCAGGAAGGCAGGGATGTTGGTGCAGTTCCTGTTGTACAAGTGTAAAATAAAAGAGTCCGTTACAAAGGGAGAAATGCTGAAGATTGTTGGCAAAAGGTTCAGGGAGCACTTCCCTGACATCCTCAAGAAAGCCTCTGAGCGCCTGAATCTTGTCTTTGGCCTTGAGCTGAATAAAGTCAAACCCAACGGCCACACTTACACCTTCAACAACAAGGTAGACCTCACCGATGAAGAATGCCTGCTCGGTACCTGGGACTTTCCCAGGAATGGGCTTCTGATGCCTCTCCTGGGTGTGATCTTCTTAAATGGCAACTCTGCCACTGAGGAAGAGGTCTGGGAATTCCTGAATATGTTGGGAGTCTATGATGGAGAGGAGCACTTAGTCTTTGGGGAACCCCGGAAGCTCATCACCCAAGATCTGGTGGAGGAAAAATATCTGGAGTACAAGCAGGTGCCCAACAGTGATCCTCCACGCTATCAATTCCTGTGGGGTCCAAGAGCCTATGCCGAAACCAGCAAGATGAAAGTCCTGGAGTTTTTGGCCAAGGTGAATGGTACCACCCCCTGTGCCTTCCCAGCCCATTATGAAGAGGCTTTGAGAGATGAAGGGAAAGCCGGAGTCTGAGCCAGAGTTGTAGCCAGGCCTTGCACTACTGCCATGGCCAATTAATCTCCCAAAGCCAAGTTTACCTGCTGTTCTCACCCCCAGTTGAGGTCTTAGGCAGATTCTTTACTTTGTAATTTAAAAGGCCTGTTAACTTTTGTTCTTGTTATGCATGAATAACTTGTTGACTTTTTTCTCTTTTCAACTAGTGTTTCTTTCAACAGGTTTATTTAGATTTCAGAATGTAAATTTACAAATGATATGGATCACCCTGTTATTGCTGTTTTCAGGGATAGTAGAAAGTGTTCGGTGATTTTGAGTGAAAACAAACTGTTATAGAAATCCTATAATTCACCTTTGTAATCCAGGACAAGAAAATGTGGCATTGGAATAGAAATATCTTTGGTAATGTGAAAGACCTCTTAGTGAAGTATTTGGGATCGGAAGCCTGAGGGGTAAAAATGTTCAATTCTTGGTTTACTCCATTTAATCTTTCTTTTCATAAAGATACATACCTGGATTTGTTTATGTTATTCAAGAGTGTATGAGAAATTAAATCATAGTTAGTTAATCTTCTTGTTTATGACTCTTACTTTAAATATTAATTGAGCATCTGCTCTGTGGGAGTCTTCCTGCTTGTACTGGGAATGTTTAATCAAAGAAGACCAAGCTTGTGCTCATGCAATTGTAGAGTCTAGGAGAAGCTGTCATCATGGAAGAAGGTGAGATACTTCAAAAAAGGAAAAAGAGGTGATGAAAGGAATAGTTTTCATTGCTAAGCAGCATTTTGACTGAATGTGGTTTTTCAGTCTTAAAATGTTGTGCATTCTCTGAGATATAATGGATTTTTTTTTTTTTAATCTCAGCTGGAAGGTTGGTAATGTCTCTGATGAAAATCATCATTGTAATAATTGCCACTTCCTGATGTCTCAATTGACGAGACAGACACATTTGCATGCATTACATATATTCCACCAGTACTACGAGATGGGGCTTATCAAACCCACTTTACAGTAAAGAGTCTGAGGCTCACTGAGTTTGGTAATTTGCTAAAGTTTACGGGGCCAGTAGTGAAAGGGTTGGGATAAGCCCCCTGATCTGAATTACCCTAGAGCCTACACTGCTCCACCCCTCTCAGCCTGAGGCAAACCTTGAAAAAATATTTTGGTTTTCTTCTTCTTACTGCAGAACGTGTTTCAGGTGATAAAAGAATAACCTTGTACCCAAACTAGTAGATTGGAATACATAACCACAGCAACAATAATACCAAAAAAACCTGAGAGGTATAAATAAGTGAAAGACAATATTCAGTGACAGTATGATTATCTACATTTGCAATGTTAGATAACCTCAAAAGATCAGGGGCTCCCCAAATCATCCTGAACAATGTCTTCCCTGTAGAAAATAAATCTATCAGAACAGAAATTACATGAACGTGTAAGACTAGCTGATAAAGAGAAGAAATAGATCAATGTGTCTTATCTGTGGCTGCCCATCTCCAGTCTTAGGCCCCCTGCTTCATGCTACAACTTTGTGGTATCACACCACTCCTAGGACAGGGACCCATTCTCTGCAATGTTTACAGAGAGGAAATTGTTCTAGAATTTGCAGAGATGTGGCATTTTGCAGGAAGCGTTTAATCCAAGAGACAGAGCCAAGATGAGGGCTGGGGAGACCAGCATCCCAGAATATCAGGCAGGGGGTTAACATAGACCATTCCCTTCTGCTCTCAGGCACAGTCCTAGGCTGAGCTGTCAGTCTGAGCATCCCCTCACATATTCTTCAGGCATCTGAGAGACATAAGAGCCCTAAGGGCAGCATCCTCAAGTCAATAGAGAAAGGAATCCCAGCCTCTTACAGGAATGAACGTAATAAACCTAAATGAGGATGATGGAAGGACCCAGCCAGAACAGTTGGGGGCCTGTAAAGTCACATTCCAATTGTCAGTCTTGTGAAGTCCAGAACCGTCCTGGTGGACACTGACTTTCAATTCAGGTCCCAGCAAGGTGAGGACTTTGGTCTGAAGGCTATGGCCTCAGGTCAGTAAGGAGTGGAGTCCCAGGAAGGGGGCAGAGTCAAGGTGAAGGCCTGGCATGTGGATATAGGGACCACTCAACCCATAACTGGCAGGCCTGCCTCTAGTCATGCCTTTGCTATTAGCCCTAGGAGGCCCAGGGGGGGAGCTGGCAGGCCCAGGTGCCCCTGTCTTTTTCTTGGAGAATCTCAAGGAGATGAGACTTGATTTACAGGCTGGCCTCCCAGTTAAGCAAAGGGTGGAATCCCAGGCCATGATAGGTGTTAAGGTAAAAATCTCATATGCGGAAAGAGGGAAACAACTGCTAGAGAGGTGAACAGAGAACAAGGATGTCCTTAGAAAGTTATGCCCAGCCGGATGCAGTGGCTCATGCCTGTAATCCCAGCACTTTGGGAGTCCGAGGTGGGTGGATCATTTGAGGTCAGGAGTTCAAGACCAGCATGGCGAAAACCCGTCTCTACTTAAAAAATACAAAAATTACCTGGGCATGATGGTGGGCGCCTGTAATCCCAGCTACTTGGGAGGCTGAGGCAGGGAGAATTGCTTGAACCTGGGAGGCTAAGCTTGCAGTGAGCAGAGATCGCGCCACTGCACTCCAGCCTGGGCAACAGAGCGAGACTTCATCAGAAAGAACAGAAAAGAAAGTTATGCCCTGGGAGGCCATAAGCATAGCTTTCAAGCTGAGGTTACACCACATTTGCTGAGGGCCGGGGAGTGGTCTCAGGGACATGAAGTCCTTGGACTAATCGGGGAGGCCCCATTCAGTAGAGGGAGGAGATTGGCTCCTTAACAGGATTCAACATGATGACACTGAGTGACAATGAAGGGACCCCTCCCAGAAAGAAGAGGGTCACATAGAACCTTGTCCCTATTGTCAGACCTGAGACCTGGACATGATGACATGATGCATCATACTCTCTTCTTCCCAGGTAATCTCGTGGAGATGAAAAATATTAACAAAGTGGGCAGCCTCAGGTCAGTAGAGAGATTTCTAGGTTGTTGCAGAAGTAAATGTGAGGACCCTGAAGACTGAGGTGAACACCTACCCCATAACAGTGAGGGTAACACAGATTCCTTCCACTACTGTTAGTCTAGGCAGAACATGAGCAGTTATGGCAACATGAAGCAAATTTTACTTCTTCTTAGGGTGTATCAGGGAATTGGTCTTCAATTCCTTTCATATGGGGAGATAGGCCTCAAGTCAAGACAGGAAGGATTTGCACAGGATGTGACAGGAATAAGGATGAGGAAACTGAAGAGTAAGGGACCACAGATCCCACATCAGTAGGAGCCACACAAAATCCTTGTCAGCCCTCAGAGACCCCAAGCAGAAATGTCAGCTGGAATTTCCCACCAGGTCCTACTCAAGGGTAACAAGGGAAGTGAGGGTCTTGATCTTAGGGTGGCAGTCTCACATCAACAGAAAAAGAAACCTTCGGCCTGTCCAGAAGTTAAAAATGTAAGACCCTGAGTTAGGACCCTGCATGGGACTACCCATGATAGGGTCTTGAACTGCCTGCCACAGGTTTCATTCTTGTGACACCATTGGCAAGTATGTAGCCAGATGAGGCCATCCTTGCTTCCTCTTGTTGGGTCTTAGGAAAGTGTGGGCCTCACTATGAGGAGATGTCATCAGGTCAAGAAGGAGGGGATCCCCAGGCCCTGCCAGGAGTAAAATCAGGGAATCTGAGTGGAGACTGAGGGGACACCATAGCCTTGAATAGAGGGGACAACAAAGTGTCTACCCTTTGATATCAGCCTTAGAAGACTCAGAGCAGGAATGTTAGGGGAGGCACCTCATCACTTCTTTATATAAGGTCTAGGGGAGGGGAAATCTTTGGTCTGAAAGTTCAGCTACCAGTCAGCAGAAGAGATCCAATACATGCCAGTCTGTGTGCCAAGTGCTTTCCATTCATTACCCACATCCTGCCAGTTCTACCAGACAGGGCTTACCAAACCCATTTCATAGATGCAGAACCTGAGGCTCATAGAATTTAGTAACGTGCCCAAGTTCACACTGCTAGTAATGACAGGGCTGGGACGAGAACCCTGGTCTGAGTTAGTCGAAAGCCCACACTGTGCCACTCCTCTCAGACTAAGGATGACCTTGTTCCTTAATTAACTTTTCCTCTCATTACTGCAAAATGTACCAGAGGCAATAAAAAGAAAGACTGTGGCCAAACTATTGGACTGTAATGTATAGCCAGAACAATAAAAATATCAAAATAAATGGAAGGTTTGAGTAAGGAAAAAAAAAAATATTTTGATGACACAATTTGTGTCATATGTGATGTTCAATAAATTTAAAAAATGAGGGCATACAAAAAAAATCATCTGACTCAGCCACTTCCTTATAAAAAGTAAATATATCACAACAGAAGTTACATGAGACCCTAAATCTGGCTGGGCAAGAATGGGAGATCAACAATTGCTTTTTCTCTTATAACCTACCACCTGTCCTGGGCCCCCTGCCTTGTGCTGTAGATTTCCCATATTGCATCACTCCTGGGGCAGGGGCCTGTTCTCTGAAAGGTTTGCAGAGAGGACACTGTTCAAGAGTTTGCAGAGATGTGGCGTTTCCCAAGAAGGCTTTAATCCCGCTGGCAAGAGCCTGTATGAGGACATACATAAATCAGGACTGGAAAAACAAACACTGCAGAATATTGGTTATTACAAAAAGACTAGTCCCTGCCTGCTTTCAGACCTAGAGGGTCGCAGGCAGAACTGTCAGGATGAGCATCCTCTCATTTATTTTTCACAGTTGTCAGGAACTTGAGAGCTTTGGCCTAAGGAGGGCAAGCTTAGGTCAGGAGAGAGATAAGGCCCAAGATCTGTTAGATACAAATGCCAGATCCCTTAAAAGTAATTAAGAAAGCACCCACCCAGAACACTGGGGTCCTGAAGAGTTCAGGCTCTGCTGTTGACCCTTGGAGGTCCTGAATTCCACGGCTGGATGAAATACAGAGAGGCCTTGAAAGATGAAGCAGAGAGAGCCTGAGCCAGCGCTGCAGCCAGGGCTGTGCTACTGCCATGGCCAGGGCACATACCAGAGCCACGTCCCGCTGCTCCTCCTACATCTAGTGAGATCTGAGACAGATTCTTCACTTTGTAGCTGAAAAGAGAAGGCAACATTCTAAGTAGTGGAGAGCCAATTTCGACCTAGGGCAAACATATTGTATGTCTTATTTTTGTTTTCGCTCTACTTGAATAATTGGAAGATGTATCTTTTTTATTTTGGGCACTTTTAAAATGTATTCATTTTAATAGAAGATTTATTCAGCTTCAGTATCTGTGTTTATGAATAACATGGATAACATATTTATTTCTGTTTTCCATATATAAATGCAAAAGTGCTGGAATTTTTTATCAACAAATTGAAAGTCCTTAGGTCTCTCTTTGTGGTCCAGAACAAGATAACATAGCATATGAATAAGGACTTTTCTATTGTATAAATTTAAGTTGTACAGCAGGATGTTTTGATATACATATATTGCCATGCACCATATGATGATATTTCAATCAGGACCACATATACAATGGTGGTCTCATAAGATTATAATGGAGCTAAAAAACTGCATTATTTACATGTGTGTGGTGATGCTGGTGAAAACAAACCTACTGCACTACCAGGCCTATAAAAGTATAGCACATACAATTATGTGCAGCACATAGCACTTGATACTGATAATAAACAACAATGTTACTGGTTTATATCTTTATTATACTATACTTTTTTAAAATTAGGTTGGTGGAAAAGTAATTACATTTTTTGACATTAAAAGTAATAAGAATTGAGACAGGTTGTAGTAGTAATAATATTCTGGTAATATTAAATAAGTAGTAATATTAATTAATAGGTAATAGTATTAAAATATTAATATTAATTAATAAGTAGTAATATTAAAAGTAGTAATAATTGAGACGGAGTCTTGCTCTGTCGTTCAGGCTGGAGTGCA
>NW_016816222.1:117846-138240 GCF_001698545.2 Rhinopithecus bieti
ATATTAATTAATAAGTAGTAATATTAAAAGTAGTAATAATTGAGACGGAGTCTTGCTCTGTCGTTCAGGCTGGAGTGCAGTGGTGCAATCTCAGCTCGTTGCAACCTCTGCCTCCTGGGTTCAAGCAATTCTCCTACCTCAGCCACCTGAGTAGCTGGGATTACAGGGGCCTGCCACTACGCCTGGATAAGTTTTGGACTTTTAGTAGAGAGGGAATTTCACCATGTTGGCCAAGCTGGTCTCGAACTCCTGACCTCAAGTGATCCGCCTGCTTCAGCCTCCCAAAGTGCTGGGATTACGGGTGTTATTTTAGAGTGCACTCCTTCTACTACTACTAATAAAAAAAAAATGTTAACTATGAAACCAGTCTCAGGCAGGTCCTTCAGGCTGTATTTCAGAAGAAGGTGGTGTCATCATAAGAGATGACAGCTCCATGTGTATTATTGTTCCTGAAGACCTTCCGGTGGGACAAGATGTGGAGGTGGAAGACAGTGATACTGATGATCCTGACCTTGTGTAGGCCTAGGCGAATATGTGTGCTTTTGTCTTCATTTTAACAAAAGGTTTAAAATCTAAAAGTAAAATAGAAAAAAGCTTATAAAATATGAATATAAAGGAAGAAAATATTTTGTACAGCTGTACAATGTGCTTATGTTTCAAGCTAAGTGTAACTACAAAGAGTCAAAAGCTAGAAAAAATTAAGAAGTTTATAAAGCAAAAAAGTTACAGTAAGCTAAGGGTAATTTATTGTTAAAGAAAGAAAAGCACTTTTGAGAATTTAGTGTAGCCTAACTGTACAATGTTTATAAAGTCTATAGTAGTGTACGGTAATGTCCCAGGCCTTCACATTCATTTACTAGTCAATCACTGGCTCACCCAAAGCAACTTCCAGTTCTGCAAGCTACATTAATGGTAAATACTCTATACAGGTGTATGATTTTTAACAATCTTTTATATCATATTTTTTACTGTACCTTTTCTACATTTAGGTACACAAATACTTAGCACTGTGTTACATTTGCCTACAGTATTCAGTACAGTCACATGCTGTACAGGTTTGTGGCCTGGGAGCAATAGGCTATACCAAATAGCCTATGTGTGTAGTAGGCTATACCACCTAGGTTTGTGTAAGTGTACTCTATTATATTTGCACAACAATGAAATTGCCTAACAACGCATTTCTCAGAAAGTATCCTCATTGTTAAGCAATGCATTACGGTACATGGTGAAATGCTTACTACAGGTAAGCAATTTAATATATTCATTATATCATATAGTTACCTTGTTTTGTGGTAAGAGCACCTAAAATCTACTCTTAAAAAATTTGCAGTATGCAATACAATATTATTAACTGTAGTCCTCATACTCTACTTTAGATCTCTAGATTTATTCATCCTACAAAACTGCAACTTTTTTTTTGACATGCATCTCTGCATCCCCTCCCCACCCTGCCTCTGTTAACTACTGTTTTATTCTCTTTTCTATGTATTTAACTTTTTTTCTTTTAGAGTCTACATATAAGAGAGATTAATAGCATGTAGCATTTTCTTTCTGTGTCTAGTTTATTTCACTCAGCATAACGTCCCCCAAGTTCATCTGTGTTGTTGCAATGGCAGAATCTCTTTTTCGAGGCTAAATAACATTTTTTAAAATTTTATCTTAGTTTCAGGGGTACATGTGCAGGTTGTTATATAAGCAATTGCATGTCGTGGGAGTCTGGGGTACAGATTATTTCATCACCCAGGTAATAAGCATAGTACACAATAGGCAGTTTTTTCATCCTCACCCTCCTTCCACCTTCCACCCTCAAGTAGGCCCCAGGGTTTGTTGTTCCCTTCTTTGTGTCCATGTGTACTCAATATTTAACTCCCACAAAGAACATACAGTATTTGGTTTTCTGTTTCATGGTACATATATACCACAATTACTTTATCCATTCATCCATTGATAAACACTTTTGTTGTTTCCACATCTTGGTCATTGAGAATAATACTGCAGTGAACATGGGAGCACAAATATCTATAGGAGGTGATGATTTCATTTCCTTATGCTCAGAAGAGAGATTGCTGGGTCATATGGTAGTCCATTTTTAATTTTTGAGAAAGCTCATACTGTATTCCATAATGGTTGTACCAATATGCATTCCCACCAATAGTATAGAAGGGTTCCATTTTCTGTACACTCTTGCCAACACTCATCTCTAGTGGGTTTTTGTTCTGTTGCTTTTGTTTTATTTTTTTTTTATAATAGCCTTCCTAACTTGTATGATATCTCACTGTGGTTTTAATTTGCATTTCCCTGATGGTTAGTGATGTTGAGCACATCTTCGTATAGCTATTGGACATTTTTATGTCTGCTTTGGAGAAATGTGATACAAATAGTGATTTTTCTTGAGTAGTGATTATTCTTGGAAATGTGATTGAACACTGTATTAAAATTGTTGAGATCAAAAAATATTTTTTTAAAGGTTGTCTATTCTTGGTTTGCCTAATTCCTTTTACTCATTCTTCTTATAAAATTAAGAGTTTTGTATCAGGATTTGCTTAGATTATTAAAGAATGTAGGAGATATGAAATCCGAATTTATTGAACTTCATACTCACTCTCTTGTTTATTCCTTAATCATTAATTGAGCATCAGCTCTTTGGAAGTCTTCATGTTAGTACTGGGAATGTTTTCCCCAAAACAAATCAATTTCTTGTCCATTTAATTTTAGAGTCTAGGAGCAGCTGTCATAAAAAAAAAAAAAATGATGAGGTACTCTCTAAGACTTAAAGAACAAGTACAAAGAAGGAATGAGGAACAGAGGAGGTTGAGACGAGAGCAATCAATTGCAAACGCCCTGAAGCAAGGCAGTTTGGAGTATTAGGAAACCTCAAGTCCCCCAGTGGGAGGTAATTTTAAGGGAAACTACGTAGTGGGCTAGATGAGGCTGTGGGAGGGGCCAGGCCCTCAGATGGTGCCTCTCAGAGGTGTGAGACAAAGCCTGGAATGGGAAGTAGTTCTTAACAGCTATTTTGTGCTCATGGATAAACCAGAGAGAATCTGAACCTGGGGCAGGGATGGAATGTGTTCTGTGCTCTTGTCCCAGTGCAGGAGAACACAATCACAGTGCACAAACCTAGGTGCTTTATGCAGTTGGTACATTTCAGTGTTGAGAGACTAAGCCTGGAATGGGAAACTGTCCCTAACATTTACTTTCCTGTTGTGGGAAAACCAGAGAGAACCCCTACCTAGGATAGATGTGAAAAGTGTTCTATGTCCCTATCCCAGCACAGTCTAATACAGTGCACAACCTAGGTGTTCTATGTACATCATCTCTAGTGAGTTTCTGAGAAATAAGAAAGACGACAGCTTCAGGGGAGGTAGGATGCCCAGAAGCCACTGTGCTGGCACTCTTTGTCCTGGGTTGGAGAATCAAGAGCCCGCTCTATTAAAAGGACATTCAACAGCGGTGTGGCCAGGCATGGTGGCTCATGCCTGTAATCCCAGCACTTTGGGAGGCAAGGCAGGTGGATCTCTTGAGATCAGTTCACGACCAGTCTGGTCAACATGGTGAAACCCCGTCTCTACTAAAAATACAAAAATTAGCTGGGCGTGGTGGTGGACACCTGTAATCCCAGCTACTAGGGAGGCTGAAGCAGGAGAATCACTTGAGCCCGGAGGCGGAGGTTGCAGTGAGCTGAGATAGTGCCTCTGCATTCCAGCCTGGGTGACAGACTGAGACTCCATCTCAAAAAATAAATAAATAATAAAATTCAAAACGGGTGGTTAACATAGAAGGGTGTCTAGGAGTTAGAGAAAAATATTGGTCATTGACAAAATTTTGAGACTTGAGTTGTATCCAATTGGGGAAAGCTCTTCCACAAACACTTTATAAATTGTATAATTGTCCTTGCTAAGCAGCATTTTGTTTGATTATAATTTCTTTGTTTGGAGTTTGGTAATATGCTCAAGTTCACAGGGAGAATAAGTGACAGGGCTGGGACTAGACTCCTGTTCTGAATTCTTCTAGAGCCCACACTCTTCATTCTATTCCTCTCTGCCTGGAGCACACTTTGTGTTCCTTAATTCACTTTTCTTCTCAATACTTCCAAATATATCTCATGGGTGAAAAAGAAGGATTCTGTGCCCAAAGAATTGGATTGGAATACATAGCCAAAGCAATAAAGAATATCAAAATAAATGAAAGCTATGAATAAAGAGGAGAAAGAGATATTATTCAGTGACAATATGATCATCTACATGTGCACAGTCAGATAACCTCAAAATCAGGGACCACACAATCATCCTGAACAGCTCCTTCCCCTTAAGAAGTAAATCAATTAAAACAGAAGTCACATAAGAGGCTAATGCTGGCTATTGAAAAGAGTAAATCAGCATCATTTTTCTCTGACAAACCACCACCTACCCTGGACTCCCTGCTTTGTGTTATAGTTTCTTTACCTCACATTAGCCCTGGGGCACAGACTTGCAAGGTTTGCAGTAGGAACATCGTCCAAGAGTTTGCAGGGATATGGCATTTCCCAGGAAGCCTTCATTCAGAGAGGCAAGAGAAAATAAGGAGGACACCCATAAATAAATACCGGAAAGACAACCACACCAAAAGATAACGGGGCCTTCCTCGATCTACCCAAACCTGTTATCAGGCCTAGAATGTCCCAGGCAGTACAGTCAGACTGAGCATCCTCTCTTTTACCCTTCGGAGTTCTCAGCGAAGTGAGAGTTTTGACCTAAGGTGACCTCAGTTAACCAGAGGGAGGATCCAGGGTCTGGCAGATATCAGGGAGGACCTTGAATGAAGAACAGGAGGAGCCAGAACAGTGATGTCCCATAGAAACCTGACTCCGCCGTCTGCTCTCTCAGGACCCAAATATCCCTGGCCTAATGTGGCTCATCCAAACTTCAGCCTAGATCTCAGAGGACCTTGATCTGAGCAGGATTCATGGAACGGAAGGTGGAGTCCCAGGACTGGCCAGCAGCGAAGTGAGGCTCTTGAGTGAGTAAAAAAGGGAAAACTAAACCCACAAATGAGGGTACTTCACGGAGCCCAATTCATGTTTTTAACCCTGGAAAACCCCAGGCAGAGCTATAAAACTGGCTTGCCTCTCATTTCAGCCTGGAGGGTCTCAGGGAGGGGAAGGCTTTGTCTAACTGGGCAGCCTCAGTTCTTCAGAGGTGTCTTGGCCCTAACTAGGGTCAAGATGAAGACCAAGCCTGTGAGGTTTCTCACGCCTGTAATCCCAGCACATTGGGAGGCGGAGGCGAGTGAACTGTTTGAGCCTAGGAGTTGGAAACCAGCCAGGGCAGCATGGCAAAAACTTGTCTCTGCAAAAAAAAAAAAAAAAAAAAAAAAAATTAGCCAGGCAGCAGTGGAGCACCCCTGTAGTCCCAGTCACCTGGGAGGTTGAGGTGGGAGGATTGCTTAAGCCCTAGGAGTCGAGGCCACAGTGAGCCGAGGTCACGCCACTGCGCTTTAGCCTGGGCGACAGAGAGAGACACTGTCTCAAATTACCCGGGCGTGGTGGCGGGCGCCTGTAGTCCCAGCTATTCGGGAGGTGGAGGCAGGAGAATCGCTTGAACCCGGAAGGCGGAGGTTGCAGTGAGCGGAGATCGCGCCACTGCGCTCCCGCCTGAGTGACAGAGCGAGACTCCGTCTCAAAATAAATACATATATAAATAAATAAATAGAAACTTTTTTTTTTAAGGCAGGGCGCTGGCTCACGCTTGTAATCCCAACATTTTGGGAGGACGAAGACAACCGCATCGCTTGAGCACAGGAGTTCGAGGACTGGGAGGCGGAGGTTGTGGTAAGCCAAGATCGCGAGGCTGCACTCCAGCCTGGAAGACAGAGTGAGGCCCTGTCTCAAAAGAAAAAAAAAAAAAAATGAGGCCCACTGGTGCTAACCAGGGAACCTCTCTCCAAAAGAGGGGCCCACCAAAATCCCTAACCCTGTTTTCAGGTCTTTGAAGCCCCAGGACATGGCCCGATAACATGCCTAGACTTCCCCTCTAGGGACTATGGGAGGGGAGGATTTTGGAGGTTGGCGGACTTCACTCAGTAGAGGTGTTACTCTGCTCCGCTTAGTATCAAGATAAGAACCCTGAATAAGGACCTAGGGACCACTGACTCCAGAACAGCGGGGTCCCAGCGTCTCAGCCCCTGCTGTCAGCCCTTGGAGACCCCAAGCGGGACGTGGCTCATCCTCATTTCCGATTTGAAAGAGGCTGTTGGCCTGACAGGTGCAATCGTTTCAGTCAGGTCCGAAGCCTAGCGTGAATTCTTAGTACTGATCTGGAGTAAAGGTAAGAACCCTGAGCAGGGACTGAAGGGACCACTCCCTGCCCATTACAAAGGGGGACCCACAAAGTCTCACCTTTGTGGTTGACCCTGGGAGGTCCTGGTTGAGTTCTGTCTGGAAAGGCTCCCAGAGGGAGGGCCTTTCACTAAGGAATCAGCCCCAGTTATTCGGTTGGAGAGGACCTGGACCCTAACTGGAGCCAAGGTGAAGTCTCCGAGTGCTAAAGGATGGGATCTCTTCCCAGGAGGGGCGTCAACAGAGACCAGCAGCAGCCCTACTGGTTAGCATTCACCTGGTTAGCACCAGTGGTCCTTGTATTTTTTATTTATTTTTATTTTTTTTTTCAGACAGGGTCTCACTGCTGCTAGCCAGTTTAGAAGGCTCCAGATAGGGGTAGTCATAAGCGGGGGCCCTGACTTCCCCATCCAGGGAGGGAAGTATTCAGGAAGATGAGGGTTTTGTTTGGAGGTTAGCGAACTCAGGTCAGTAGAAGGAGAAATTTCAGGCTGTGATAAGATACCAAGGTGAAGACCCTGAATGAGAATCTAGGGACTGCCGACTCCAAAACAGTGAAGTCCCATAGAGTTCCACCCCTGTTGTCAGTCATCAGACCCCAGGAAGCTGTGAACAGATAAAGCTCGTCCCCACCTCCTTGGAAGTGCTTTGAAGGGGAGGATCCGGAGTTGAGGGGCACGGTATCCCTACGGCAGAGGGTGAATTCCTTGGACTGTTCTGGAGTCAAGGTCAAGACCCCGAATGTGGACGAAAGGGACCACCATCCCCCAACCTATAACAAAGAGGGCCACACTAAGTCCTGCCCCTGAAGTCTTCCCTGGGAATACCTTGAAAGCTGTCTGACAGATGTCTGCCTGGAAAGTCTCAGGGAGGGAAGGGCCCTGGTCTAAGAAAGTAGGGCCAGTTCAGCAGGTGGAAGAGAGACTTGGGTCCTAACTGGAGTCAAGGTGAGGGCCCTGAGTGCTAATGAAGGAATCTCTCTGCAATAGAGGTGTCAACACAAACAACGTCCCTGCACTCATTTTGCAAGTTCCAGGCAAAGGTATTCATAGGGGAAGGTCCCTGACTTCCCTGTCTAGGTCCTTGTTCTGAGGCTGGAGGACTTAGGTTAATGGAGGGAAGTGTCCCACATCCTACTAGGAGTCAAGATCAGAGACCTGAGCGAAAGCTAAAGGGAACACTGTCTCTAAAAAGTAGAGTCCCACAAATTATGCTTCTTCTCTCAGCTCCGGGAAGCCTTGGAATAACATCAGCCCCCCTTACTGCCTAGGGAGTGCCAGAAAGGTTGAACTAATTACATGCCCCAGTTCTGCAGACGGAAGAGGGAGGAGACCCAGAGCCTTACAGGGGTCACAGTGAGGACCCTGAATGAGGACTAGTGATATCACTCTTCCCACATAAAGAAGAGACAACAAAGAGTCCCCCACTCCCCACCTGCAGCCCTGAGGAGGCTGGGCATGGAGGTCAGGTATATGTGAACTCATCTTCTTTTAATGGCATTAGGTTGCTGAGGGCCTTTATCTAAAGTGAGGGGCATCAGATCAGCAGAGGCAGCTGTCCTAGGTCCTATCTAGAGACAAGATGAGGACTATGAATGAGGTGTCAGAACCCCAATAAGCCCAGGAAAGGGTAGGTCTCCACAGTGCTCTTAGCACCTAGTTCCTCCTGTCAGGGGTGGTGAGGCTGAGACATTCCTTCACCTCCTCTTAGGTGGTCCCAAGGAGATGAGGACATTTGTTGGAGGTGTCAAATTTAGTGCAGCACAGGGGAGGGGACCCAGCCCTGACAGTTTTTATGATGGTCCTGAATGTGAACTGAGGGAAACCTCCTACCCCAGAGTAAAAGGAAATCCACAAGGACTAGACATGTCATGGCTGCTCTCAGTCCCAGTATACACAGAACAGGGCTGGCAGGCTGTGGCCTAAGGCACACTTTAATTACTTTCACAGGGTTCTCAGAGGACAAACTGTTCAGAACAGAAGCCCTCTGGGTTTCTAGAGCAGTGCTCTCACAGAAAACTGCAGAGGCGGTCTTCTTTTAAATCCAAAGTGGTACCTCTCTGCTGAAGGCTCTCATACCCTCTCTTTCTCTCTCTCCTCCAGGTGCCTGTGTCATCTGCTCTTCTGCTGATACTCCTGCCTGCTGTTCCTGATCACAGCCATCATGCCTCGGGGTCAGAAGAGTACGCTCCATGCACGTGAGAAATGCCAGCAGACCTGGGGTCAGATCCAGGGTCGCCAGGGTGCTCAGATCACTGCAACTCAGAAGAAAAAAGTATCTTTTTCATCTCCTCTTATTTTGGGGCTACTATCCAGAAAAGTCTGCTGGTAGGTCAGGTAGTGTTCTCAAGAAGCCTCAGAGAGCACTATCCACCACTACATCTGTAGATGTTTATCACAAAAAGTCATACAAGGGAGCCAACAGTAAAACTGAGAAAAAGCAAAGCTTCTCTCAGGGTCTATCCTCCACTGTGCAGTCTCGCACAGACCCTCTAACCATTAAGACAAAGATGTTGGTGCAATTCCTGATGGAAATGTACAAAATGAAAAAGCCCATTATGAAAGCAGATATGCTAAAAATTGTCCAAAAAAGGCATGAGAATCACTTCCCTGAGATTCTTAAAAAAGCTTCTTTCAACATGGAGGTGGTATTTGGTGTTGATTTAAAGAAAGTTGATTCTACCAAGGACTCCTATGTCCTTGTCAGCAAAATGGATCTCCCCAACAATGGGGCGGTGACTCGTGGGAGGGGGTTTCCCAAGACAGGTCTCCTGCTGAATCTCCTGGGCATGATCTTCATGAAGGGCAACTGTGCCACTGAGGAGAAGATCTGGGAATTCCTGAATAAGATGAGAATATATGATGGGAAGAAACACTTCATATTTGGGGAGCCCAGAAAGCTCATCACCCAAGATTTGGTGAAGCTGAAATACCTGGAGTACCGACAAGTGCCCAACAGTAATCCTGCACGCTATGAATTCCTGTGGGGTCCAAGAGCCCATGCTGAAACCAGCAAGATGAAGGTACTGGAGTTTTGGGCCAAGGTCAATCAAACTGTCCCCAGTGCGTTCCACTTCTGGTATGAAGAGGCTTTGAGAGATGAGAAAGAAAGAGTCGAAGCTGCAGCTACGTTCAATGATGGCAGTAGTGCTATGGGCAGAAAATGTTCCAAGGTCAAGGCTAGCAGCTCTTCCCACGCCTAGTGAAGTTGAAGCAAAATTTTCATTTTGTAGTTAAAGAGGGCAGTCACTGTTCCAAGGAGTGAAGGACTGGGTGTTACTGAAGGGAACACACTGTATAATACCTTTTTGTTTCTGTTCTAAATGGATAATTTGAAGATTTATCTGTATTTTGGCGCATACTTTTCAAATTTTCCTTTTATTTATCATTGTAATCTAAATTTAGGATTGCTATTGGTCATATTTGTTGTTTAAGAGTAAAAATTTTGCTGTTTCGTAAAACAGATCGAGAAAAGTTCTGTCTTATTTACTGATCTGGTGCAAGATAACTTGGAATTAGAATAAGCATTTCCTTGAAAATGTTTTTTTAAAAAAAGTCAGCAGTAAAATGTGTGGGATTAAGAAATAGAGAAAGAGTGTAAGATGGTCAATATTTGGTTTCCTAAATGCTTTTACTCTGTGTTTTAAGAAAATGAAAGATAAATAACCATATATGTCTGGCTTATTTAAGAATGTAGAATTAAATCATAATAAATTAGACCTCATGCTGACACACTCATTCTCCAAGTGTTAATTGAGCGTCTGCTCTTGGAAGGATCCATGCTAGTACTGGGAGGGCTAAGAAAAAGAAAACCTGGCAACTGACCTTAAAATTATAAGGTCGAGAAGCAGCTATCATCTAAGGAAAATGGTGATATTCGCTCTAAGACCAAAAGGATACATGATAAGAAGGGAGGGAGGTAGTTCCACATGAGAACAGTCAAGTATGAATTATCTAATCAAGGCGGTGTTGGGCCTAAGAAAATGCAGATCCCTCAATGGGAGTTCATCTAAGTGAGGCTCCATGGTGGGCTGGATGAGGCTGTGGGAATGGTGAGCAGGGGCCAGGCTCTCAGAAGTTGCCTCTCAGAGGTGCGAGACAAAGCTTGGAATAGGAAACAGTTCTTAAAACAGTTACTTTGGGATCATGGATAAACCAGGGAGAACCTAGGGTAGGAATGTGTCCTGTGCTCTTCTCCCAGTACAAATAAACACAGCACACACTAGGTGTTTTGTACACATCATCTCCAGCCAGTTTCTGAGAAATAAGGGTAATACCCTCAAGGGAGGTGGGAGGACCAGAAGCCACTGTGCTGGTACTCTTTGCCCTGTTCCATTAAAAGCACATTCAATTAGGTTACCTCGTGTGTAATTTGGCAAACTCTAGGCAAGGTCTAGATTTTGAGAGGTAGTTAAATGAATCAAAATAAAAGTGGTTTAGATGGAAGGATAGCTGAGAGAGGAGGAAGTTTTTGGTTCTTGAAACTCATTTTAGAATCTGTGTTGCATCTACTGAGGAAGTCTACCTCATACTAATATTGAATGATCTATCAAGTAATGAGGAAATATTATTTAGTTTTCCTTTCTAGGTAGCACTTTGTCTGATAGGGCTTTCTTTGTCCTAGAATATGGTATAATCTCTGACATCTCCCGCACTGAAAAATAAGTCCCAGTGTAGCAGATTGCAATGTCAGGGTACAAATTAATCATAATAAGAACTGGCACTATTTTATGTCACAATACATCTCAAGCACTTTACATACATTGTATACATTTTACCGGTCCTACAAAACAGAGCTTATCAAATCTACTTCACAGATAAAAAGCCTGAAGCCCACAGTCTATTAATGTGTCCAATTTCACATGGCTGGTAAGTGACAGGACTGGGGCAAGACCTCTAGTCTGAATTAGTGTAAAGCACACTCTGTTCCATGCCTCCCAACCTGAGACTGACTGTGTCCCCTTATTCACTTTTCTTCTCACTACTCCCAAATGTATATCAAGTGATAAAAAGATTCTGTGCCCAATTTGCTGGACTGAAATACATAACCAGAGCAAGGAAATTACCAAAATGGTCGAGGGGTGTGAATTAAGGAGAGAAAGATAATATTTGGTGACAATATGATTACATATGCAAAGTCAGATAAACTCAAAAGATCATGGGCTCACATTCTGTCATTCTGGACAGTTCCCCTTTTTATAGGAAGTTAAATCTTTTCCAAGAGAAATATATAACAGGGTTGTAAAGAGAAGAAATAGATCAACATGTTTTTTTTTTTTTTCCTCTGACGGTATGACTTTTAACCCTGGGCTCCTGCCTGTGTTACAGCTTCCCTATCTTACATCACTCCTGGGACAGGGATTCATTGTCTGCAAGATTTATTGTAGGGAAACTGCTTAAGAGCTTTTAGGGATGTGGCATTTCCCAGGAAGTCATTAATTAAGGGACAAGAGCCAAGATAAAGACCTTCATATAGGAGGACTGAGCAGAGCATGCCAGACAGAGTTCTTAGCCTGAGCATCTCCTCACTTATTCTTCAGGGTTCTCAGGGACTTATGAGTTCCTGCATCTCAGGTCAGTAGAGGGAGGAGTCCCATTCTCTGACACATACCAAGCTGAGGACCCTGAATGAAGAATGAGGGAAGCACTCACCCGAATAGTCTTGACAGGATGTGGCTGAACCTGATTTCTACTCCGGAGTTCTCAAGAAGGTAAAGACCATGATCTGAGGCTGGCTGACTCAGGTCCATAGAGGAAGGATTCCTAATGTGTACCAGGAGTAAAGCGAGTACCCTGAAGAGTGCAGAAACCACCAAACCCCTATCAGTGAGGACCCCACAGAATCCTCCCTATTGTCATCTCTGAGAGATTCAGGCATGAATGTCAGACAGAGGCATCCTCATATCCTCAGTAGTAACAGAGAAGTGAAGGTCTGGTTCTGAGGTGGGCAATCCCAGCTCAGCAAAGGGAAGACTATTAAGCCTTCCTGTGAGTCAGATTTAGGATCCTGAGTTAGGACCTGAGTAGGACAATCCATCATAAGACCTCAACCTGTCTACCACAGCTGCCACTCTTGGGAGACCACGGTCAGTTGTGGCCAGATAAGGCCGCCCTCTTCCTCCTATCAGATCTCAGGGAGGTGCAGGCCTTTTAAACGGAGAGGTCTTCAGGTCAAAAAAGAGGGGAGCCCCAGAACCTGCTAGGAGCCAAATCAAGGAAACCGAGTGAGAACTGAGGGGACTGCTCACCTCTGAATAGAGAGGACAACAGAGTTCACCCCCCTGCATAAATCTTAAATTGCCAGGGCAGCATGTAAGGTTGAGGATTCACCACCACTTTTTAAATTTTTTTTAAATAATTGACCTTCTTTTTTAGAATAGTTTTACGTTCACAGCAAAACTAAGCAGAAAGCACAGAGTCCCATGGGAATCCTGTCCTCCCACAGACACAGTCTCCCTCATATCAATCTCCCAAGCCAGGGTGATACATTTGTTACAATTGAGAATACATGGACACGTCATTATCACCCGATGTCCGATGTCTGTAGTTTAGGATTCATTCCTGATGTTGCACATTCTGTGGGTTTTAATATTTAAAAATGTAAAATGACATATGTTTACCACCATAGAATCATCCAGAATTGTTTTACTGCCTTAAAAGTTCTCTGTGCCGGATCTATTTATCTCTCACTCTCCCCAACCCTTGGAAACCACTGAACTTTGTACTGTTTCCATACTTTTGCCTTTTCCAGAATGTCATATAGATGAAATTATGCAATGTATAGACTTTTCAAATTGGCTTCTTTCACTCTGTGATATGTATCTAAGTTTCATCCATGTCTCTTTGTGGCGTGATAGCTCATTCCCTTTTAGTGCTGAATAATACTTTATTCTGTTAATTTACCCACTCTCCTTCTGAAGGACATATTGGTTGCTTCCCAATTTGGGCAATTATGAATAAAGCTACTATAAACATTTGTGTGCAGGTCTTTTTTTTTGTGTGTGTGTGGGTATACTGTTTTCAACTCATTTGGCTAAATAACAAGGAGTGCACTTGCTAGATCATATGATAAGAGTATGCATAGCTTTGTAAGAAACTTACAAACTGTCTTCCAAAGTGGCTGTACCATTTAGCATGTCCACCAGCAATGACAGTGTGCTCCTGTTGCTCCACATCCTCATCCGTATTTGGGGTTATCAGTGTTTTTGATTTTGACCATTCTTATAGGTATGTAGTGGTATCACATTATTGTTTTAATTTGCAAGTCTCTAATGACCTGTGATGTTGACCATCATTTCATGTATGTATTGCCTTCCACATATATTATTTGTTGAGGTGCCTGTTTAGATCTTTTGCCCATTTTTCATAGGGTTGGTCAGTTCTTATTGTTCAGTTTTAAGAAATTTTTGTATGTTTTGGTTAACAGTCCCTTATAAGATATGTCTTTTGAAAATAATTTTTTCCCAACCTGGGAGTTATCTTATTCTCTTTGTGGTATCCTTAGCAGAGCAGAAGTTTTAATTTAGCAAAGTCCAGATTATCAATTTTTTTTTTCTTAGATGCCCATCACATTTTATGTCAGAACTAGAAAAGGTGAAATTCTTGGTTTGAAGTCGCAGTTATCTGTCAGCAGAAGAGACAGCCCACAACCCTGCATGGAGTCCAGGTGAGGATCTTCAGTGCAAATTTGGGACCTAAAGAGAGAGCACTAAATGCTTCTAGGCAGGGGTGGTGGGTTGAGGGGCCCCTCGACTTCGCTCATTTGGGTCCCAGAAAACTAAAGAGTCAATTTCACAACACCAATAGAGGGAGGCTCAGGCCCTGCCAAGAGCTGACATGATAATTTTAAAGGTAATCAGAGTGGATCCTCTCCAAGCTAGAACACAGAGAGCCCAACTGCGAGGCTTGTTGTCACCCAGTCAGCCCCAGGCAGGGTTGGCAAGCTGCAGCCTAAGGCACATTGTAACTTCCTCAGCTGAGTTCTCAGGGGACAGAATGACTAAGAACAATAGCCCAGTGAATACTTAGAGCAGTGTTCTCAAGGAATCCTGCAGAGGCGGCTTCTGAAAAGCCAAGGTAGTATCTGCCTGCTGAAGGTGTTCTCAGGATTTCATTCGCTCTTCTCCAGGAACCACATCAACTACCCTTCTGCCTACACTCCTGCCTGCTGTGCCTAACCACAGCCATCATGCCTCGGGGTCAGAAGAGTAAGCTTCGTGCCCGTGAGAAACGCCAGCGGACCCGTGCTCAGACCCAGGATCTCAAGGTTGGTCAGGCTACTGCAGCAGAGAAAGAAGAGTCTCCTTCCTCTTCCTCATCTGTTTTGGGGGATACTCCCTCCAGCTCCCTTGCTTTGGGCATTCCCCAGAAGCCTCAGAGAGAGCCACCCACCACCCCTGCTGCTGCAGCTATGTCAGGCACTGGACCTGATGAAGGTGAGGAGAGCCAAGATGAGGAAAATGCAAGTTCCTCCCAGGCCTCAGCATCCGCTGAGAGTTCACTCAAAGATCCTCTAACCAGGAAGACGAAGATGTTGGTGCAGTTCCTGCTGTACAAGTATAAAATGAAAGAGCCCACTACAAAGGCAGAAATGCTGAAGATCATCAGCAAAAAGTACAAGGAGCACTTCCCTGAGATCTTCAGGAAAGTCTCTCAGCGCACAGAGCTGGTCTTTGGCCTTGCCTTGAAGGAGGTCAACCCCACCACTCACTCCTACATCCTCGTCAGCATGCTGGGCCCCAGCAATGATGGAAACGAGAGCAGTGCCTGGAGCCTTCCGAGAAATGGGCTTCTGATGCCTCTACTGAGTGTGATCTTCTTAAACGGCAACTGTGCCGGTGAAGAGGAAATCTGGGAATTCCTGAATATGTTGGGGATCTATGATGGAAAGAGGCACCTTATCTTTGGGGAACCCCGAAAGCTCATCACCCAAGATCTGGTGCAGGAAAAATATCTGAAATACCAACAGGTGCCCAACAGTGATCCCCCACGCTATCAATTCCTGTGGGGTCCAAGAGCTTATGCAGAAACCAGCAAGATGAAAGTCCTGGAGTTTTGGCCAAGGTGAATGACACCACCCCAATAACTTCCCACTCCTTTATGAAGAGGCTTTGAGAGATGAAGAAGAGAGAACCGGAGCCCGGCCCAGAGTTGCAGCCAGGCGTGGCACTACGGCCGTGACTAGTGCGTATTCCAGGGCCACATCCAGCAGCTCTTCCCACCCCATGTGAGATCTAAGGCAAATTGTTCATTTTGTGGTTGAAAGACCTGTTGCTTTCTCTGTTCCTGTGATGCATGAATAACTTGTTGATTTATCTCTTTGTTGTATTTTCTAGTGATGTTTCTTAAAATAGAAAGTTTATTTAGATTCAGAATATAAGTTTAGAAATGGCATGCATCACACACTTATTGCTGTTTATCAGGTTGGTTTAGTAATAATTTTGTTTTTGAAATACAGATAGAAAATCCTGAAATCATTTTTGTGATACAGAGCAAAATAACATGGCATGGGAGTAAGTTTATCCTTAGAAATTTAAAATAACTCCACAGTAAAATAGGTAGAATCTGAAGATAGAAAGAGAAGAAAAGTAAAAGTTGCTTTATTCGTGGTTTGTCTTACTCCGTTCAGTCTTTTTTTGTTCATAAATTTAAAAGTTACATACCTGGTTTGCTTAGATTATTCAAGAATGTGGAGGCCTGGGCCAAGGTCAATGACAGTGTCCCCATTGTCTTCCCTCCATTAAGAGAAGACTTGGAGAGATGAGGGAGAGAGAGCCAGAGATAGTGTTGCAACTGGGTCTGGCATGTTTCAGTGTGGTGTCCAGCAGTGTCTCCCACTACTTGTGAAGTCTGAGGTATATTCTTTACTTTTGATTAAGAAAACACTTAACTTTCTAATTAATGGAGGGCCAAAGGGGAGTTGGTGGGAATACTATATATAACATATTTGTATGTAAAATGATTTATCTTTTCTTTTTCCTGCTTTTCAGTGTTCTTTTTTTAAATTGTAGATTTATTTAGTTTCAGAATCTAAGTTTGTGAATGGCATGAATCACTCATTTATTAAAATATAACAGGTTGAAGAACGAGAATTTTGCATTATGTAAAACAATTTAAAATCTTTTAAGTCTTTTCCTGTGATCTAGAACAAGATAATATGGAATTGGAATATGAAATTTGTGAAAAGGAAATTACCTTGCAATAAAGTTGGTGGGACCATGAAGTAGAGAAAAAAAAAAGTAAAATGTGGTCAATTCTTGCTTTGTTTTGTTCTTTTTAGTCTTTCTTTGTAAAACTGAAGTATATGTACCCGGATTGGCTTAGCTTTTCAGGAATGTGGGGAAATTAAATAGCAATACATTTGACTTCCTGGTCACTTACACTTTAATCGTCCAAATATTAATTGAGCAGCTGTTCTTTGGAGGGCTCCTGGCTAGTACCGGATAAACTAAAAAAACAAAAAACAAACAAACAACAAAAAACCCCCAATCCCTGCCCGCAGAATTTTAGAATCCAAAAGCAGCTATCATATAATGAAGGTGATGAGATACTCCCTAAGACCTAAAGACAGGTGAAAAGAGGGAATAAGAAAGAAGGTGGGGGTGTTTCCAGCAGTGGAATCTAGTGTAAATATCCTAAGCAAGGTAATCGAGACTTTGGGAAACCGACCATACTGCAATAGGAGGTAATTTTATGTCCCGGCATAGTGCCTAGATGGGGTGCACTGAGCAGGGGTCACACACTCAGATGGTGGATCTCAGACTTGAGAGATGGAGACTGGAATGAAAAACTGCCTTTAACAGTTACTTTGAAATTGCGGAAAAACCAGAGGGAATCTTTGCCTAGAAGCAGGGATTGAAAGTGGCCGGTGCTCTTGTCCCAGTGCAAGTGAAGTGAATCCAGTACACAACCTAGGTGTTTTATGCACGTAGTCCCCAGAGTGTTTCTGAGAAATAAAGGTGATACTCCTTTAAGACTGGAAACTCATAAGCCACTGGGCTAATACTCTGCTACCAGCTGGGCAGCCAGAACCCATTCCATTAAAAGGAATTTTTTTCCTTTCATGTGTTTTTGCAAATTCTAAGGGAGATCTAGATTTTTGATGGTGGTAAAATGAATGAAAATAAGTGGTTTGGATGAAAGGCCAGAGTTGGTCTTTGAACCAAACCCTAGAAGGTTTGAGTTGCTTTCAGATGAGAAAGACAACTCCACACTCAAAATATGATTTAATACGGAAAAGTTATTTAGAGTTTCTTTGTAAGTTGCATTTTGGACTGATTTGTTGTTCCATGTCTTAGAAAGTTGTATATTCTTTGTTATCTCTTGGACTTGAAAAAAATCAGCAGGGTGGACGATTTCTTCTGTACTTGAAATAATCATAGTAATAACAAGCCTTGTTTAAAGTCTCAATGCACACCAGGGCTTTGCACACTTTCACCACATTCCACCGGTCTTATAAGACAAGGCTTATCAAGCTCATTTCACAGATGCAGAGCCTGAGGCTCATCGAGTTTGGTAATGTGCCCAAGTTCACACAGCTAGTAAGTGATGGGGCTGGAACTAGACTGCTAGTCTGAATTCCTCTAGAGTCCACACTGTTCCACTCCTCCCAAACTGAAGCTTACTGTGAATTGCTTAATTCATTTTCTTCTACAACCCCAAAGTGTGTCTCAGGTAAGAAAGAAGAGGTCTCTGTACCCCAAACACTGGATTGGAATACATAACCAGAGCAAGAAGAATACCACAATAATTGACAGACGTGAGTTACAGAGAAAAATAAACAATGCTCGGTGACAATATGATCACTGACGGAAGCAAAATTAGATAGCTTCGAAAGATCAAAAGATTACAAAAATCATCTGGCTGCACCTTTTCTGTAGAAAGTAGATCTTTTAGAACTACCCTTTGGTTGGTGAAGTGAAGAAATAGATCAGCATGTTTTTTTTCCCTGAGAACACAACATCTGTCCGAGGCTCTCCACCTTCCGTTTCAGTTTCCTAGTGTCACATCACTTCTGGGACAGGGACCTCTTCTCTGCAAGGTTTGCAAAGAGGAAACTGGTCAAATTTTTGCAGGGATGTGACATTTCCCTGGAAGAGTTTGATCAAGAGACAGAAGCCAACATGAGAACACTCATGAATGAATAGTGGGGGGAAAACCACTCCAAAATGTAAGGGTACATCCAGCCCCTCAGGAGAGTGACCTCAGTTCAGTAGACAGAGGAGTCCCAGGTTCTGATACATGTAAAGGCAAGGAGCATAAAAGAAGACTGATGGAAGGACCCAGCCAAAGCTGTGGGGTTCTATGGAGTCCTTTCCTTACTATCTGTTATTGCAGGTTGCAAAAGGACTGTGATCATGAGGATCATCCAGAATTCCAACTCGAAATTCTCAGAAAACAGGACCTTGATGTGAGAGGAGCAGGTTCAGGTAAACAAAGCGTAAGTTACAGGTTTGCTCACTTGTCAAGGTGAGGACCTGAATGTGAACTAAGGATAGCACCCACACGGCCTCACAAAGTCCCCTCTGCTGTCAGCCCTAGGAAGCCTTGGCGGAGATGGCAGGCTGATTTCTGCCTGGAAAGTCTCAGGGACATGACTGGTTCCGTCTAATTGGGGGAGCCTCAGTTTTACAGAAGGAAGAGGCCGAGACCCTAATAAGAATCAATGTAGGACTCTTAAGTGTTAAGAGGGGACTCCACCAGCAGACGAGTCCCCAGAATTCATCCCCTGTTTTGAGGCATCAGACATAGCTAGCTGCCTAAGATGCCTCTCATTTCCGCCTGGAAGGTCTCAGGGAGGATGGGGAGTATGGGGCCGGAAGGGAGTCGCTTCAGTTCTGCCCGGAGAGGAAACCAGAGTCAGGTGAGGAGTCTGAGAGCTGATGAGAAGACCTCTCCCCAAAAAGGGACTTTCACAGAGCCCTGCCGCTGCTGTCAGGCCTGTGAGGCCCAGGCAGGGATGGCCTGTGTGGCTCGCTAAGATTTCCACCTTGGGGGCTGAGGGAGGGTGGGGGTATTGTTTGGAAGCTGGCGGATTTGGGTCAGAAGGCGGAGTCATCCCAGGCTGCTAGATGAGCAGGGGTGAGGACCCCTAGTGGGGACGTAGGGAGCAGCGACGCTAGAACAGTTACTGCCGGATGTGGCTCATCCTGACTTCCGCTTTGAAGGCGAGGACGCGAGCGAGCGAGCAGCGAGCGTAAGGGTGCGGTGTCTGCCTGGCGGATTTGGGTCAAGAGGTGGAAGTTGTCCCAGGCTGCTAGATAATAAGGTGAGGAACCCTAGTGGGGACGAAGGGACCAGCGACGCTTGAACAGTGTCTTAGCATGCTGCCTCTGTCGTCAGTCCTCAGAGACTCTTGCCGTCAGCCCTCAGAGGCCCTGGGCTGCCGGATGTGGCTCATCCTCACTTCCGCTTTGAAGGCGAGGACCCGAGCGAGCGTAAGGGGTGCGGCGTCCGGTCAGCCGAGGGTGAATTCTCAGGACTGGTCGGGAGTCAAGGTGCGGACCCTGAGTGTAAATTAAAGAGACCACCCCCACCCGTAACAAAGAGGGCCCCACTAAGTCCCGCTTCTCCATTTGGTCCTGGGAGGCCTCAGGTAACCGGATGGGTAGCACCCTGACTGTCTCTTCAGTGACTCAGGGAGATGAGGGCTTTGGCCTAAGTCTTACAGAGTCAGGTCAATAGAGGGAGGAGTCCTAAACCCTACTAGGAATCAGGGAGAAAGTCCTGTGTGACGACTGAGTGAGTCACTGACTCCGGAACAGTGAGGTCCAAAAGTCCCGCTGCTGGGCTGTGCACGGTGACTCACGCCTGTAATCCCAGCACTTTGGGAGGCCGAGGCGGGTGGATCACGAGGTCAGGAGATCAAGACCATCCTGGCTAACATGGTGAAACTCCGTCTCTAATAAAAATACAAAAAATTATCGGGGCATGGTGGCGGGTGCCTGTAGTCCCAGCTACTTGGGAGGGTGAGACAGGAGAATGGCGTGAACCCGGTAGGCGGAGCTTACAGTGAGCCGAGATTGCGCCACTGCACTCCAGCCGGGGGGACAGAGCGAGACTCCGTCACAAAAAAAAAAA
>NW_016816222.1:142175-153212 GCF_001698545.2 Rhinopithecus bieti
CTGGCTAACATGGTGAAACTCCGTCTCTAATAAAATACAAAAAATTATCGGGGCATGGTGGCGGGTGCCTGTAGTCCCAGCTACTTGGGAGGGTGAGACAGGAGAATGGCGTGAACCCGGTAGGCGGAGCTTACAGTGAGCCGAGATTGCGCCACTGCACTCCAGCCGGGGGGACAGAGCGAGACTCCGTCTCAAAAAAAAAAAAAAAAAAAAAAGCAGTCCCGCTCCTGCTGTCGGCACGCACAGGCCCCAGTCAGCCATGGTGGGATGTGGCCCACTATGACTGTGAACTTAGGTCCAAGGAGTATGAGAACTTTTGTTTACGGGGCATGGTCTCAGGACCAATCGATGGGTGGAGTCCCAGAAAGAGTGCCGAGTGTAGGTGGAGACACTGAGTGAGGAAATGGCGGCTACTCAATACACAAGTGAGACAGCTGTGCCTGATGCTGTCCCTGGGAGTCCCAGGCCAGAGCTGGCAGGCTCAAGTACTCCCTGGCTTCTGCCTTCGTGGTCTTAGGGAGAGGAGGGCCTTGGTTTAAGACCTTGCTGCCCTAGTTCAGTAGAGAGATAGGAGTCATATGCCAAGACAGGTGTCAAGGTACAGTTTCTGTATGAGGAATGAGGTAACCATGTAGTCCAGAACAGGCAGGAACACACAGTCTTACCTTGGCGTTCATTCCTGAGAAGCCAGGGTTAGAACTCTCAAGTTGAGATGCCCCTCATTTCCTTCAGGGGCTGTTTCAGGTACATAATGGCTTTGGTTTAACATGAAAGCCCTTATTTAGTACAGGGAGGAGGCCCAGTTCCTAAAAGATGGTGATACTGAGGGAGTGTGAGGGGACCCCCTCCAAGAAAGAGGTAACACACATAGGGCCCTATACCCACTGAGACCTGGGAGATCCAGGTATGGTGACATGATGAGTCTCACTCACTTCTTCCTAGAGCATCTCAGGGAAGTGAGGAACTTCATCAAAGGGGGCAGCCTTATGTTAGCAGCTAGAGAATTCCCAGGTAATTCCAGGAGTCAAGAAGAAGACCCTGAGAACTGGGGGGACCACTCATCCCATAACAGTGAAAGAAACACGGAATTCCGTCCTGATTTTCATCCTTGGGAGATGATGGACAGTTGTAGCCAGATGGGAAAAGTTTCACTTCTTCCTCAGGGAGTTGGGGGTGGGGGGCTTTGTATGACTGGATAGGCGTTAGATTAAGACAGAGAAGACACTGAAGGAGGAATGAGATGAGCATCGACCTAGAGAGTGGGGCTTCACCAAGTTCCACCCCCTCTCAGCTCTGGGAAACCCCAGGCAGAAGTAACCAGATATGTCATCCCCTCAAGACTAGCCCTGGGTACTCAGAGAGGTGAAGGCTTTTGTTTGAGGTTGGAAGAATCAAGTGGGCTTAGAGAGGAGTTCAGACTTTGCTTGAGTGAAGACTAAAGAGAACAACGACCCCAGAACAGTGGAGCCCCATAGAGCACGGGGTGACTGGATGTGATTCAGGCTTTCTTTCATCTTGGGACTATGAGGCAATGAGAATCTTAATCTGATGTAAGGGGCCTCAGGTCAGTGGAGAGAGGATTTCCAGGTTGTGCCAGGACTCATAGAGAGGACTTGAGGGAACTCCCACCTCATCAGTGGGGATCACTCAGAGTCCCTCTGTATGTCATCCCTAGGAAGCCCTGAGCATAAATGTCAGAAGTGCCCCTAAATTCCTCTTCAGGAATAACGGAAATGAAGGTCTTAGTCGGATGGGTTAGCAGGAGGGGTAGGAGGCATTTTAGGCCCTCCCAGGAGTCAAACTGGAGACCTTGAGTGAGGACCATGAGTGGGACTATACATCGCAGGGCTTCAACCTGCCAGCCACAGCTTTGAGCCTCTGGAGAATATGGGCAATGTGACCAGATACAGCCACCCTCATTTCCTCCATTGGGTCTCAGGCAGATGTAGGCCTTACTATGAGTAAAGGTCCTCAGGTGTAGAGAGAACAGAGCCCTAGGCCCTTCTGGGAGTCAAAGTATGGATGTGGACTGAAGGTACCATTCCCCCAAGCCCCCAACCACATCCCAAATAGAGGAAAAACAACGATGCTAGTCCTGTCTCTGCACTTAGCTCTCAAAGGCCTTCGCCAAGGGTTGCCAGGCTAAGACTTCTTTATTTCTTTGCATTAGGTCTAAGGGAGGTGACAGCTTTGGTCTGAAGATGCAGCACCAGTTAGCAGAAGAGAGGTTCCCAGACCTTAGATATAGATGAGATGAGGACTCTGAATGAAGATTGAGGTCCAACTAGCCCAGGACAGAGAGTTCCACAGAACTGTCAGCACTGCCACTCCCCCCAGCCCCCGGCAAGGATGGTGGGCTGAAGCAGTGCCTCATTTTTCTTTGGTGGATTCCAGGGAGCTTTGAAGTGTCAGCCTCAGAGCAGCACAGGAAGGAGGTCCCAGGCCCTTCCAAGAGTAGATATGAAGATCCTGTGTATGAATTGAGAGGGCCCTTGAACGCAGAGGTAGTCTACACTGCCAACCTCTGCTGTCACCCAGTCAGTCCCAGACAGGATTGGCAACAAGAGCCTAGTGGGTTCTTAGAGCAGTGCCCTCAAAAAAACCAGCAGAAGTGGCTCTCTAAAAGCCAAGGTGGTACCTCCCTACTGCAGGTGCTCACAGAATCTCATTCTCTCTCCTTCAGGCCCCACATCTCCTGCCCTTCTGCCCACACTCCTGCCTGTTTGGCCTGACCACAGCCATCATGCCTCGGGGTCATAAGAGTAAGCTCCGTGCTCGTGAGAAACGCCGCAAGGCACGAGAGGAGACCCAGGGTCTCAAGGTTGCTGAGGCCACTGCAGCAGAGAAAGAGGAGTGCCCCTCCTCCGCTCCTGTTTTGGGGGATACTCCTGCAAGCTCCCCTGCTGCTGGCATCCCCCAGAAGCCTCAGGGAGCTTCACCCGCCACCACTGCTGCTGCGGCTGTGTCATGCACCGAATCTGATGAAGGTGCCAAAAGCCAAGGTGAGGAAAATGCAAGTTCCTCCCAGGGCACAACATCCACTGAGAAGTCAGCCAAAGATCCTGTAGCCTGGGAAGCAGGAATGCTGATGCACTTCATGCTACATAAGTATAAAATGAGAGAGCCCATTATGAAGGCAGATATGCTGAAGTTTGTTGATGGAAAGTACAAGGATCACTTCCCTGAGATCCTCAATAGAGCCTCTCACCGCTTGGAGCTGGTCTTTGGCCTTGATTTGAAGGAAGACAACCCTAGTGACCACACCTACAAGCTCGTCAGCAAGCTAAACCTCACCAATGATGGAAACCTGACCAATGATTGGGACTTTCCCAGGAATGGGCTTCTGATGCCTCTCCTGGGTGTGATCTTCTTAAATGGCAACTCTGCCACCGAGGAAGAGATCTGGAAATTCATGAATATGTTGGGAGCCTATGATGGAGAGGAGCACTTAATCTATGGGGAGCCCCGGAAGTTCATCACCCAAGATCTGGTGCGGGAAAAATATCTGAAGTACAAGCGGGTGCCCAACAGTGATCCCCCACGCTATCAATTCCTATGGGGTCCAAGAGCCTACACTGAAACCAGCAAGATGAAAGTCCTCGAGTTTTTGGCCAAGGTGAATGGTACCACTCCCCGTGACTTCCCATCCCATTATGAAGAGGCTTTGAGAGATGAGGAAGAGAGAGCCCGAGTCCGAGCCAGTATTAGAGCCAGGCGTCGCCGTACTGCCACAACTTTTAGAGCGCGTTCTAGAGCCGCATTCAGCAACTCCTCCCAACCCATGTGAGAATTAAGGCAGATTGTTCACTTTGTTTTTGTGGCAAGATGCCAACCGTTTAAAGTAGTGAGACGTCAAGATAGGGCTAGAGAGATCATAACATATATCTTCTTTGTGTTCCTGTTAAACGTTAGTATCTTTCAAGTGTTTTTCTTTTAATAGAATGTTTACTTAGAGTTGGGATCTATGTCTATGAGCGACATGGATCACACATTTATTGGTGCCGCCAGCTTTAAGCATAAGAGTTTTGATATTCTGTAATACATTTTTGAAATCCTTGAATCTTTTTTGGGTTCAAGAAGAAGAAAGTATAGCTTTAGAATAGAGATTTTCTCAGAAATGTGTGAAAGAACCTCACACAACATAATTGGAGTCTTAAAATAGAAGAAGAATAAACAAAGCATGTCAAGCTTTTTGTTTCTGCCATTCATCGTCGCGGCGCGTTTGTTTTTGCTAAGGAATCCAGAGTACATAGCCTGGTTGTCTTTAACCCTTTTCAATAAAATAAATTGTAATAAATTGCATTGTTTGTTCAGTGGCTCATTTATTCTCACCATAAATTGAGCATCTGCTCTTTGTAAGGGTCTGTGATAGTAGTGATTGTACTAAGTTAAAGAAGACCCTTCCCCTGCACACAGATTTTTAGTCTAAGGAGTTATTATTTAAGGAAGGTGGTGAGATACACTCTAACATGTACAGATTTTTTTTTACATAAAAAATTACTCCTTAAAAAAAGAAAAAGAAGTGAGGATGGTGGGAGAAGGTTCAGACAAGAGCAGTCAAGTGTTAATTTCCTTAGCCAAGGCACTTCGTGGTGTGGGACAATGCAAGTCCCTCACTGGGAGGTCATTTTAAGTTAGCTCCACGGTGAACTGGTTGAGGTGATAATCCTAAGAAGGTGCCAGACCCTCAGATCATGAGCCTTAGAGTTGAGAGATTAAGCTTGGAAAGGGAAACTGCCCTTAACAGTTACTTCGGGATTGTGGGTGAAGCAGAGAGAACCTGTGTCTGGGGTAGGAGTTGAAGAATACAGTGCTCTCGTTCCAGGGCAGTCAAACACAGTGCACAAACTAGTTGTTTTATGCACGTTGTCTCCAGAGAGTGTTTGAGAAATAAGGGTTACACTTCCTTGAGGTGAGATGCCAAGAAACCACTGAGCTAACACTCTTTCCCCTGAGCTTGTGCAGCCAGAGCCTACTCCATTAATTAGGTCTTCTTGTGTATGATTTGGCAAAACTCCAAGGTAGGGCTAGATCTCATTGGTGATGAAATAAGTGAAAATAAGAGTGTTTTTGTAGGAAGGGAATCTCAGAGGGAGGGGAGTTGTTGGTCCTTGACATAAACTCTATAAGCTTTGAGTTGAATTCTGATGAAGTCCCTGCTCCCGTATTAAATAACATATTCTCCCATGGGGAGAATTTACTTAGCGTTACTTGCTGAGCAACATTTTGACTTATTTGGTTGTTTTTTAGAGTACTGCATGTTCTCTGACAATTCCTGGACAAAACAAAAATTTTCCAGAGATGAGAGTAGTTTTCTTGGTGTGAATATAATCATAGTAATAACTGCCATTCATTAAAGAGCCAATATTTGCCAGTCATTTTGCCAGATGCCTTACATACATTTCATGTGTTCCACAATCCTACAAGATGGGGCTTATCAAATTAGGAGATGAAAAACTTGCAACATTCTCAAGTTCACACGGCTGGTAAGTGACAGGGCTGGGACAAAACTCCAGTCTGAATGTTTCTAGGGCCCACACTGTCCTGCTTCTGGCAATCTGAGGCCAAACTGTCCCTTAATTCTCACTGTTCCACAATATCTCTCAAATGATAACAAGTGCCCTGTGGCCAAAGTACTAAAAGCAGACCTTTCAGTGAAAGGAAAGTCAAAATGAGACACAGAGCTTTGAACTGTGGGGTTCATTGCCCTGGGGTTCTCCCGCCTCTAGCCCACAGGTTCCTCTAGAGCTGACTCTGCTCTGGGCCCAGCACATAAGTCTAGTCCAGTGCTTTCACACATTACAGTGCCCTTCCCCGGGGTCTTCCTCAGTGTGCCCCCCTGTCCAAACTGGAACTGACCTGCTGGTCAGCTTCACTGTGTCTTTCTCTGGAGCCTGCACCTGCTCCCAGAGGAACAGCCCAGACTCACTTGCGCTTTCCCTGACACAGAGGGTTCCAACTGCTTGGAGGTCCCACCCCTCACCACAGATGCCCTTTGACAGCAACAGCCCCTTTCGTGTAATTGTTCAAACAGTGAAGCCTAGACACCTCTTCATGTCTCTGGGTGCTGCCACCACACTGTCAAAGTGTTTTCAAATCTGGTGAGAAGAGTCTGATTTAGCACAGAATCTACTGTTTCTTGATTTATAACCCTAAGGCTAGAAAAGAGGCTTTTTTAAACCACCCTGACATTTGCAGTAGGATTTTAATAGAGTATTTTATTTGAGACAGGCCACCGAACACATACACCAATGAGTGAATTTACCTAGGTGGTCAACATCCAAAGCCACTTAAGTGGTAGATAAGGAAAGACAGAGGAAATCACTGTGTAAGCAAACATCTACTGTGGCTAAATCCCTAAAAATCTTTCTTCAAGTCCTTCTCAGAGGTGGAAAATGGTTCCTTGGCAGACATGCCAACTTTGAATAAAAAGAAAAAATAACTTACTATCCTTCAATTTACTCTTACCTTTATCTGTCCCAGAGGAAAATACTGATTTTTCAGTGTGCTTCATTGTACCTGTTCAGGTGTTTGGGAATGTTAAGTAGGTGGTGGGTAGCTATGATTTGACCAGGCACCAAAGGTAGGAGAAAATTCTCAGCCTACTAAAATTGCGCAGGTTATTATAAAGAGTTGTGTAGAAACGTGCTATTGATTGATAAAGGACAAATCCTCCTTGTAGAAATTTCCAGGATCATTTTGAAAATTAGACATGACCTTGTGTTTGAAAACATCTGTCACATAGTAGACACTACAAAAATGTTGCAAATTTCAAGGCAAATTTGGCCTTCCTACAAACTTCTCTAAGAAATGAAGAGGGTTATTGTCCTAACCAATTATAACAGTTGCTCTTCATTGAACATCTACTGTGTACCGGTTTATGGGAGAGATGGCAAGTGTTTATCCACATGATGTCCTGCTCTCTTTCCTGGGCTCATGGAGAGACTACATTCCCAGTCTACTCATAGTTAAAAAGGGTCATGTGATTAACCCTTGCCACTGAAATATGAGTAAAAGCATGTTTGTCACCTCTAGGCCAAGGCACTGAGATCCAGTCGGCCACCTCCATGCTTTCTCTTCCATTCAACAGCAAACATGGAGAACCCACGTTGAGGTGTGGAGCCACATGATGGAAACAACCTGGTTCTCTAGGTCACTGCCAACCCACTTCAGGTTTTATGTGCACAAAAAAAAGAAACATTTGTTGTGTTAACCCATTCATATTTCAGGGTTTTTGTTGTTGTTGTTGTTGCATCAGATAGCAGTTACTTTATTTGAGTAATATACACAACTAACTATTTCTATTGTCAGGCTTATTAAAAATATTTTAATCACAAAGCTAGTGGTAGTATGCATATTCTTGTTGGAAAAAATTTTAATACCAATAAATCACAATCTCACAACTTTCCTCTAAAATTCAGCCCCCTTTTCAAAAGTAGCCACAATTAATAATTTGATGTGTGTCATTTTAAAGCCCACTCAAAGCTTTTAATACATAGATATGCCATGAAAATATATTGAGTTTTAACATATATAGGTAACAATGTATATATTGTTGTGCCACTTGCTCTTTTTATTTAATGAAGTGAATGCACAATCTCTTTTTTTTTTAGATGGAGTCTCACTCTGTTGCCCAGGCTGGACTGCAGTGGTGTAATCTCCGCTCACTGCAACCTCCGCCTCCCGGGTTCAAGCAATTCTTCTGCCTCCGCCTCCCGGGTAGCTGGGATTACAGGCACATGCTACCATGCCCGGCTAATTTTTGTATTTTTAGTAGAGACGGGATTTCACCATATTGGCCAGGCTGGTTTTGAACTCCTGACCTTGTGATCCTCCCGCCTCTGCCTCCCAAAGTACTCGGATTACAGGCATGAGCCACCACACCCAGCCAAATGCAGAATCTTTTTATGACAGCAGGTATAGATCCTCCTCACTTTTTAAGCTAATTTCTGGAATTCTAAATTGTGCATGTGCCTCAATTAACCATTCTCCTTCTGATAGACACATAAATTGCTTCCCATTTGTTGTTATGATCAATAGAACCAAAATTAATACCTTTGAAGATGAATTTTGGAGTAAATATGCATGGTTCCTTATAGGAAAGATGTAGTGAAGCAGAAGTAGGGTTAAAGTAGAGAAGGTGTGATGATTGCAAAATTTTATAAATATTGCTAAAATTTCATCAAAAATGCTCTATTGACTCTCATTATCACAAACTAAAGTATGTAGATATCCTGCACCCTTATTTGCATATTATTTTATCAATCTTAAATTTTGGTTAAACTTTGGGGTAAAAATATTATCTCACTGTAATCTTAATTTGTTTCCTTGTTTTCTAATTTGGTTGAGCAGAAAATTCACTTAATTCCTTTCCCCTATAAAGGAAGATTTCTGCAGTGATGTCTTGAGTACCAGAATCCCTTTGGTCATGCCTTGAAATTCTGAAATGTTGATAACACATTTCCCTTTACTTTGAGAGGAAAAGATTTGGTCCGAATGACCAGGTGCCAGGAAGTGTTTCCAGACAAGGCACCTTCAGTTTGTGAGGAGCATCTGGAGGATTCAGGGGGAGAGCAAGTTTCAGAGTCCATTAGAGAAACCACATGCTAAACTAAGCCCACAGAACCCAAGGCAGCTGGCAGTCAGGGGTTTGGATCTAGAGTACAGCATAAGGTAGAGAAGGAACCAGAAGGAGAGAGGGCAGAGAGTCTGATGGAGGGCCTGAACAACTTTCATGAACTGATTTGGGAAATCTCTGAATAATCGTTACCAGCCTGAAATTGTAGGGTGATCTGAGTGGGCAGATCTATTGAATGAAAGGATCAGAGGCAGCCTGGTTTCCTGGGTCACCTGATGGCAGAAAGCCTCTGCCAACCCATATCAGGTTTTATTTGCATGGACACCTCACGATCCCTTAGAATTCTCCCCTACTTACTATCTAGCTCCCCTTTGTCACTCAGCAATTCTAGTGATGAATTTTGAGAGAGTTCTATGTCATGACTACCCTGAGGGTCCAATACACCCTTGCCAGAGTGCCAGAGCTCACTGGTATCTTCATGCCTATTTGAGGCAGGTATTTCTTCCCCTTTGGAGAGTGGATCCTCTCCACCGAGGCTAGGGCTATGTGAATAGGTAGGGTTAGTTGAAGATGACAGACATTCACTAGTGATGTGACAGCAGTTGAGGTAGGCTCGGCGTATCAGTGTAGCAGTGAAAGAGGGTATGCAACTGCAAGGAGGGGGAGATTGGAGAGGAGATTGACTGATGCTAAGCACTGCAAGTTATACTACAGATAAAAGGCTGGGTGTGGACATGTCTCCTAAAACAATCCAGATGATACCCTCAACTCTGACTGCTTCCCATAGTCTCAGAGTTCTTGGCACACCAGAGGGTAGGTGCCTGCTGGCTGTATTTGCTGGCCTATGTTGCCACCAGATACTGTAGAGTAGAGCATTTGCCCAAGGTGTAGACATTTGCAGAGTGAATGGTAAGCTGATGGAGATGGCACACTACCTTTTTTAAATGATGGTGGCTGATAGAGATGTGTGGAATCCAATGCAGAAAACATCACATACCATCCTGTTGCTGGGATATCCACCTCCAAGGTGAGAATGTGAAAGCTTGGGAGGGAGACATTCATAATCACACTCTCAGTAATAGATTCCATGGAGGCAGAACACCCTACCACGGGGTAGGCTCCACATTTTGGTACTGTGATTTATTCAGTTTTGGTGCTTTGATTCATTCATTTATTCATTAAACATTTATTGAACATATACTGAGAGAAACCCTACCTAAACAAAAGGAAAGGAAATGGCAAGGCACTTGATTTAGGCTGTGGGTGTGAGGATGGTGAAGAGGAGTCACATTTGAGTTTTGGAAAGTTAGGGACTATGTGAAAGGGCGAGGGACAGTCTATAATGACTGAATCCTGAAGGTTGGATAACTAGGTAAAAGTTTCCCATAGCTGAGATTGAGGATAAAGGAGGAGGAAGAGTTGGTGGTGATTTGCGTTCGGAGTAGAAGTGAGTAAGGGTGTGGCAGATGAGGTCAGTGTGGGCCCTATGGAAGGTAATGTTCTGATGGTTATCCAAGTGATGTTTAATGGAAAGTAGGAAATGTGAATTTGGTTATCAGGACAGAAGCAAGGTCAGATTTGGCTGTCAGAAGAGGTCACGTGAGGCCATAGGTTGAGGTAAAATCAAGTGTTTTGCACATAGTTGCCTAAACTCTATAAAATCTCTTCTGCCGCAAATACATTCTGCTTCTGCACAGGCACCTATCTGTGTGGATTTCATTCTGCCCGATACACTGTATCCCAATTTTGCTGCTTAGCTCTCCAGCACTGCAGAAATGGGGCCACCTACCTCTGCATGCCCAGCCTACGTTGCCATCCCTTCTCTTGTTTTCAAACCCGTCATTGCCCACCCCACTCCCACCTGGACACATACAGGCGCATTCTGTCCTCCTATCCACTCATGTCTTTTCTATTTTCAGCACAGGACTGGCTGCCCTCTCTTCAACCCACCATCCTCATTAGTAACTTGCACAGGCCTTGCCTTCTTGCTGACCCCATTCCCTGTCTCCACTCCCTTTCTAGCACTGTTTCAAATTCTCCTATGGGAAAGAGACCTCTGCTACTCCCTTTAGGACAGTGGGATTTCTTGTCACCCACGTCTCTTTCTTTTGAAAGTCTTCTCAGTTCACGTCCATGCATGCAATCCCTCAGCAAGTGCAGGGAGCTTGGCTGCCTTTGCTTTCATCTGTCGTTTCTGCTGCCCAACATGGCATACAATGGCCTTGATTGATGCTCACATGGCCCAGTCTCAACCAAATCTATTACAGATGTGCAGCTGAATTCCCTATAGTATCACAAGTCAGAGGGGTTCTTATATGAGTTCCTGCTTCAAGGAACAGAGAAAGATAATTTGTGTCTGGAGTTCACAGTATTATCTCTAGTCACACTGCGTTCACACTTTCAATGATGTGGGTTTCTTTTTTGTTTGTTTGGTTGGTTGTTTTTTTTTTTTTTTTTTT
>NW_016816222.1:155506-157691 GCF_001698545.2 Rhinopithecus bieti
CCTTTTAGAAAGTATAAGATTAAAAATATAGCATGCATTAAATTTCTTTTGGGTAGTGCTGGTCTGGATATTGATTATTCAGCAAATTTTGGCCAGTTTTTTCTCAAAGAATGAGAGAGAAGACAGTAATTCTTGTCAATGTTATTCATAATTATTAGGACATTTCTACCACTAATAAGCAGTAAGTCAATAGATAAGTGAATTCTTTCTAGGTCTGCCTCATTAGCACAGAAGGATGAGGAGGCTGGGTGATTTGGATAATTGCTAAGTCTCCCTCTGACTGTAATTCTGTATAATCTAAGTAGTTAAATAACATCATAAATTGTAAGGTCCAAGACATGGGCAACTTACTATGTGTGAATGAATTAATTAAGAAAGCAAAGAATAAAAATATTAATTGTCAATGAATATTTTAAATGTTAATTTCACTTATTTGTTAGTAAAATAAATACTGTTTATTGTACATAAAATAGAGAAGATTTTAAAATAATAACATCTAACACTAGTGAAAGGATAGAGTGAGACTTTTACTATATATAAAGAGCTTTAAAAAGATCTTTAACATTTTTCCAAGCAATTTCACTTCTAGAAATTTAGCTTAAGTTAACAACCAGAGATACACACAGAACTTAGTATATGATGATGTTCATTCTAGCCAAGTATGAACCAAAGCCAAGGCCAAGGGAAAATCATGGCAAGCAGGTAACTGCTGGTGACAGGCAGGTCTGTGGAAATATGTAAATCACTCCTTTGGTGACAGAAATAACGAGGGGACACATTGAGAAGGCCATGACTTCTGCGTTGGCAGGAAATGTAACTGTTGCTGTAATTTGTTATTTAAATGTAGATGTGGCTCCATTTTCTAGTGATAGAGTGATGATATCAGGGGAATTTTAGATTGCATGTATAAAGGAATACATTTGCATCAACATATTTATCTATAGATAGATAGATAGATAGATAGATAGATAGATAGATAGATAGTTTTATTTACTGAATGGAATACACTGTGATGGAGTCAATGATTGGTCCCAGTTCTTTACCCCTCCCTATATCTTTATTCTTGTCATGGCCTCATCATGAGCAGATTGTACTTTCCCAATTATTATCTTTGGGCTCAGCCGTGTGACTTGCTTTGGCCAATTGTTGTGACTTAAGCAGGGTGCTAAAATGTGCTTCTACATTGAGGCATGCTTTCTTACACGTTTGCCATCACAATTAGAAAAAGTTCCAGTCAGTTCTCTAGTCCCAGCCAACCTACAGTGTGCAGCAGAGCCACCTCAGCCAACTCACAGACCATGAGAACAAATGGCTGTGTTAAGATGCTGAGTTTTGTGGCTGTTCTTTAGGCAGCAGCAATTAAGAAATAAGTGCATTAAAGGATACTAGTTACTAGTGGTCACAAAAAAAGTACTGATTTTTTTATGTTCTTCTTGTTTTCCACAGGGAGCATGTATTATTCTTAAATATATTTTGAAGGTTAAGAAAATACATATTAAAAGGTATGGAAAATTTGAATTGTACATATTTGAAAATCATTAAAATGAGAAAAAATAAGCAATAATTTTCAAAGAATTGTTAAATAACATATTATTATTTCACTTATAAAATGCACAAAATTAAGATTATCCGTAGACTATTCTCTCCCAAAATGGCAGATTAACACAAAGCAAACTTAGAAGATAAATCCTTAATAGTTCATGGTTTTCTATATAGTTCATAGAGAGTATTTATCTCACATTGTCTAGAAAGGCAAGTGCAGTACTTAAAAGAATGGGATTCTGGAATCAAATACCTAGTGTTTGAATCCAGGCTCTACCATTTACTAGCTGTGTGATCTTGTGTAAGTTACTTAACCTCTCCGTGCCTCTTTTCTCATCTGTAAATTTGGGGTAATAGTAGTACCTAACTAAATTACTTTGAGAATTAAATGTAAAACGTTCGGAACAGTTTCCACAAATTCATAAGCATTTTATGTACATGTTAACTATTATTTTATTATCAAAACATTTTGATGAGTTTTATTTTGCATGTTGGGAATTAATTGACCTTTACTATGGAGAGAAAATAGACTCCATAGAGAACCTTAGTACTTAAAAGAAAAGCTGGGATATAGAAATAATAAAGTTCTGAGAGGGGATAGTTCCTAAAACACTATAGGAGGGGTTCTATTAGTATTAATTAA
>NW_016816223.1:0-921 GCF_001698545.2 Rhinopithecus bieti
TTAGCAAACTGCTCCTTGAAAGAAAGGTGTAGCTCTGTGAGATGAATTCAAGCTACACCAAGAGTTTTCTCAGAAAGCTTCTTTCTAGTGTTTATCTGAGGATATTTCCTTTTTCACTATAGGCGTGAAGATGTTCACAAATATCCCTTTGCAGTTTCCACAAAAACACTGATAACACACTGCTAAATGAAAAGACAGTTGTAACTCTGTGAGATGAATTGACACATCAAAAAGTGCCTTCTCAATAAGTTTCTTTCCATTTAATATCTTAGGATATTTCCTTTTTCACTCTATGCCTCAATGCACTCCCAAATATCCCTTTACAGATTACAAGAAAACAGTGTTAGCACTGCTCCATGAAAAGAAAAGTGTAACTCTGTGAGACGAATTCACACATCACCAAGAAGTTTCTTAGAAAGCTTCTTTCTAGTTTTTATCCAATGATATTTCCTTTGTCACCATAGGTTTCAATGCAAACCTAAATGTCCCCTCTCAGATTCACCAAAAACATACCAAATTGCACTAGGAGAAGAATGGTGTTACTCTGTGATATCAATTCAGAATTCAGAAAGCAGTTTCTCAGAAAGCTTCTTTCTAGTTTTTCTCTGAGGTTATTTCCTTTTTCACCATAGGCCTCAATGCGCTCGTGAATGTCTCTTTGAATATTACATGAAAATAGCGTTAGCAAACTGCTCCATGAAAAGAAAGGTGTAAATCTGTGAGATGCATTCACCCATCACAAAGCAGTTTCTCAAAAAGATTCTTTCTAGTGTTTATCTGAGGATACTTCCTTTTTCACCATAGGCTTCAACTTGCTCCCAAATATCCTTTTGTAGATACCATGAAAACAATGGTATCAAACTGCTCCGTGAAAAGAAAGGTGTACCTCTGTGAGATGAATTCACACATCACAAAGATCAC
>NW_016816224.1:0-3043 GCF_001698545.2 Rhinopithecus bieti
TTCATTAATTTTTTGAAGGGTTTTGTGTCCTCAGTTCTGCTCCGATCTTAGTTATTTCTTGTCTTCTGGTAGCTTTTCAATTTGTTTGCTTTTGATACTCTAGTTCTTTCAATTGTAATGTTAGCGTGTCGATTTCAGATCTTTTCTGCTTTCTCCTGTGGGTACCTAGTGCTATAAATTTTCCTCTAAACACATCTTTAGCGGTGTCCCAGAGATTCTGGTACATTGTGTCTTCACTCTCATTGGTTTCAAAGAACTTGCTTATTTCTGTCTTAATTTCATTGTTTACCCAGAAGTCATTCAGGAGCAGGTTGTTCAGTGTCCATGTAGTTGTGTGGTTTTGAGTGAGTTTCTTAATCCTGAGTTCTAATTTGATTGCACTGTGGTCTGAGAGCCTGTTTGTTATGATATTCATTATTTTGCATTTGCTGAGGAGTGTTTTCTTCCAATTATGTGATCAATTTTAGTGTAAGTATGATGTGGTTCTGAGGAAAATGTATATTTTCTTGATTTGGGGTGGAGAGTTCTGTAGATGTATATTTTGTCTGCCTGTTTCAGAGTTGAGTACAAGTTCTGAATATCCTTGTTAATTTTCTGTCTCGTTGATCTTTCTAATATTAAGAGTGGAGTGTTAAAGTCTCCCAATATTATTATGTGAGAGTCTGTCTTTTGTGGGTCTCTAAGAACTTGCTTTATGAATCTGGGCGCTCCTGTATTGGGTGCAAATATATTTATGATAGTTAGCTCTTCTTGTTGCATTCTTTGCTTTACCATTATGTAATGCCCTTCTTTGTCTTTTTTGACCTCTGTTGGTTTAAAGTCTGTTTTATCAGAGAATGCGATTGCAGCTCCTGCTTTGTTTTGCTTTCCATTTGCTTGGTAAATATTTCTCTATCCCTTTATTTTGAGCCTGTGTGTGTCTTCACATATAAGATGGGTCTCCTGAATACATCACACAGGTGGGTCTTGACTCTTTAACCAATTTGCCAATCTGTGTCTTTTAATTGGGAAATTCAGCCTGTTTACATTTAGGGTTAACATTGTTAAGTGTAAATTGGATCCTGTCATTATGATGCTAGCTGGTTATTTTCCCCTTTAGTTGATGCAGTGTCTCATAGTGTCAATGATCTTTACAATTTGCTGTGTTTTGCAGTGGCTGGTACCAGTTTTCCCTTTCCATGTTTAGTCTTTCCTTCTGAATGAATGAATTAAAATTTAAAAGTAAGAATAATTTCTTACATTTTAAAGAGTTTTATTTGTAAAATACTTTCCTGTTTGTATGTTGCTTTCTCTAAAACATCATGATTTTCACTTTATACATGGGGAAACTTAAAGGTGTATGGATTGCCTAAGGCTGTCAGGTGAGGTGAAAACTGACGTACCCTCTCCTGCTTCTCTTGTTACTTGTTTTCATTGCCTGAGAGGTCCCCTGGGAAATTTTATTGTGGCAGATTTCTCAACATTCCCTGGGAAATTTTATTGAGGCCGATTTCTCAACATTCCTCACTCTGTATTTTGGCACTACTCCAGATATATTTGGAAATAGCCTTGGCCAGTTTCCTGAGCAGCAACAGAGGCATTGCCTGAATCTGGACTTTAATTACTTTCTGATTAGTCCATGTGTGGAAGTTAATCCAGCAACCTGAAAACAAGTGTTAGAACTTCGACTTCTTGGAATTCTCATGCAGAAAGGGGCTACAGAATTCTTTTGAACTGAGAGAAAATGTCCTTATCATCGATGTCCTTCTTTTTTCTCTCTTTTCCTTATCTTCTTCCTTATTTCTCTGTCTTGACTCCTCTGCTTGGTTCCACATTTTGATCTCCTCTCCTTCTCTCTGTCTCATCTTCCTCTCAATCACTTGAGATTTCTACTCCTTCAGGAGTTGTACTTTCTCTCTCTGCTCTTTAAAATATTGAGTGAAACAAAGTCTTCTTTACTCCCTGAATGTTGTCATTTGTGAATTTTCCCAGGTAAAAGCATGGATTAAACCTGTGAACTCAAAGTTTATTTGAAAATGTACCTCTGTCAAGGGCACATCTCTCTGCCACTCTTTCTTGATCTCTCTTTTATCTGTCTTTCCTCTCCACCACCTTGTTCTTTTGTGGTGTCTTTCTGACATTCTATCCCCTATATTTTAATCTGTCTTTCATAGGATAAAACATTGAGACTCTGGATAAGCAATTTCATTTCTCTCAGGCTTAATTTTCTCATCTATATAAACGGCAGCTATTTATATTCGCTTTAAAGCTTAATAATGAGATAGAAACTGCCCCAGAAGAAAACGTCAGACCTTAATGATAGAAGGTTGATAAAGCACATGTAAAGTGCCTAGAAGTTGCTAGATGCTCAGTGATTTTAGAGGTCCGCAAGAATTTGTTTTGGGTACTGTACGTGTTCTGTATCTTTATCTAGTGCTAGTTACATGGGTTTATAGAAGTGTAAAATGTACTGAGCTGCAGACTTAAAACTGTATAGTTTACTGTATTAAGTAACTCTTCAGTTTAAACATATTAACTCGCAAAGTTTCAATTTGTATTTTACAAGAATAAACACAAGGAAGAGGTACACATTAAATATCTTATAAAAGTTGCTTGGAGTTAGGTGGGCAATGGAGGCAGAAAACTGGAGAGAAGTAAACAAAATATATACTAACACTAGAGCTAATTATGGTAATGTACCTGAAATTCTGAAAATACTAAGTAACTCACTTCTGCGTCTGAAATTCAAAATCACAAGAAAGAAAAAAAAACAGTTTTAATATTAATTAAACACTCATCTTAGGATCGTGTTTTCTATTTGTGGGGAAAATGTCACTGGAATTTTGAGAGCAATTGCATTAAATCTCTATGTCACATTGAATAATATAAACTTTTAACAATATTAATTCTTTCATTCTATGAATGCAGATTTTCTTAAATTTGTGTGTGTCTTCTTAGTTTATTTTATGAATGTTTTATAGTTGTCAAGTATAGATCATTTACTTTCTTGGTTAAATTTATTTCTAATTTTTTTTTAAATAAACGGGTTTGTTTTCTTGATCCT
>NW_016816224.1:6645-8121 GCF_001698545.2 Rhinopithecus bieti
GAAGATCAAATTAACGAAATGAAGGGAAAAGAGAAATTTAGAGAAAAAAAAAAGAGTAAATAGAAATGAACAAAGCCTCCAAGAAATATGGGACTATCTAAAAAGACCAAATCTACGTTTAATTGGTGTACTTCAAAGTGACGGGGAGAATGGAACCAAGTTGGAAAACATTCTTCAGGATATTATCAAGGAGAACTTCCCCAACCTAGCAAGGCAGGCCAACATTCAAATTCAGGTAATACAGAGAACACCACAAAAGTACACCTCAAGTAGAGCAATACCAAGACACATAATTGCCAGATTCACCAAGCTTGAAATGAAAGAAAACATGTTAAAGGTAGCCAGACAGAAAGGTTGGGTCACCCACAAAGGGAAGTCCATCAGACTAACAGTGGATCTCTTGGCAGGAACTCCACAAGTCACAAGAGAGTGGGGGCCAATATTCAACATTCTTAAAGAAGAGAATTTTCAACCCAGAATTTCATATCCAGAAAAACTAAGCTTCATAAGTAAAGGAGAAATCTTTTACAGGCAAGCAAACGTTGAGAGATTTTTCTCACCATCAGGCCTGCCTTACAAGAACTCCTGAAGGAAGCACTAAACATGGAAAGGAACAACCAGTACCAGCAACTGCAACAAAATGCCAAATTGTAAAGACAATCAATACTATGAAGAAATTCCATCAATTAACTGGCAGAATAACAAGCTAACATCATAATGGCAGGATCAAATTCACACATAACAATATTAAACTTAAATGTAAATGATCTAAATGTCCCAACTAAAAGACAGACTGGCAAATTGGATAAAGAGTCAACACCATCAGTGTGCTGTATTAAGGAGATCCATCTTACATGCAGAGACGGACATAGACTCAAAATAAAAGGGTGGAGGGAGATCTACCAAGCAAATGAAGAGCAAAAGAAAGCAGGGGTTGCAATCCTAGTCTCTCATAAAGCAGAATTTAAACCAACAAAGATCAAAAGAGACAAAGAAGGCCATTACATAATGGTAAAGGGAACAATTCAACAAGAAGAGCTAACTGTCCTAAATATATCTGTACCCAATGCCGGAGTACCCAAATTCATAAAGCAAGTCCTTAGAGACCTACAAAGAGACTTGGACTCCCACACAATAATAATGGGAGACTTTAACACCCCACTGTCAATATTAGACAGATCAATGAGACAGAAGGTTAACAAGGATATCGAGGACTTGAATCCAACTCTGCACCAAGCTGACCTAATAGGCATCTACAGAACTCTCCACCCAAAACCAGCACAATATATATTCTTCTCAGCACAACATCACACTTATTCCAAAATTGACAACATAGTTGGAAGTAAAGCACTCCCCAGCAAATGTAAAAGAACAGAAATTACAACAAACTTTATCTCAGACCACAGTGCAAACAAATTAGAACTCAAGATTAAGAAACTCACTCAAAACCACACAACTACATGGAAACTGAACTAA
>NW_016816225.1:0-578 GCF_001698545.2 Rhinopithecus bieti
TATGTAAAATATATATATATTTTAAAATATATTTTACATGTATATTTTAAATTACATTTCTAAGATACATAAATGAATTAAATTGTTTTCTATGTAGAGTGTTTTACATCTATATAGCTCTGTTTCTTTGTGTGTGTTTTTGTTTGCTTGTTAAAAATTTCTGCCTTGATGTCATTGGATAAGATATGATTACAGAAATGGCCAAGATGGTCAAGTAGACACAACCAGAAGGAACTCCCACTGAGAGACCAGAAGATAAAGTAGACTGACACACTACCAGCAGATCTTAGGAAGAAAGGCATTGAGAGTGGACAGAGTGAGGACACACATCCTGAAGGGATTGAAGGATAGAGAAGCTGGGAACGTGGGGCTGCTGAACACCAGGACTATTCCCTGGTCCTGAGGTGCTCCTAAGTAAGAGGTCAGTTAAATAGACATGAATGGCTCAGTCTCATCTGGTGCCTCAGAAATTGAAGTTGCAGGAAACCCTACTACTCCCACAAACATTTGTATTGTCAGGGAGAGCTGCAAGGAGAGTCAGCAGAGACAGGACTCCAGCCTGTGTGGAAGCCAGAGAG
>NW_016816226.1:0-972 GCF_001698545.2 Rhinopithecus bieti
CACACATCACAAAGAACTTTCACAGAAAACTTTCTAGTTTTTATCTGAGGATATTTCATTTTTCACTATTTGCCTAAATGCGCTCGTGAATATCTCTTTGGAGAATTCCAGGAAAATAGTTAGCACACTGCTTCATAAAAGAAAATGTAAATCTGTGAGTTGAATTCACACATCACCACTCAGTTTCTCATAAAGCTTCTATTTTGTTTTTGTCGGATGATATTTCCTTTGCCACCGTAGGCTTCAGTGCTCACCCAAATATCCTATTGCAGATTCCATGAAAACTGTTATAAAACTGCTCAATCAAAACAACATGTAACTCTCTGAGATATCTTCACACATCATGAAGTTCTTTTACAGAAATCTTCCTTCTAGTTTTCAATTGAGGATATTTCCTTTGTCACCATAGGCTTCAATGTGGCCCAAAATATCCCATCTCAGATTTCCCAAAAACAGTGCTACCAAACTGTTATATGAACAGAATGATGTCACTCTCTGAGATGAATTCACATATCACAAAGATGTTTCTCTGCAAACTTCTTTCTAGTTTTTATCTCAGTACATTCCCTTTTTCACTGTATTAAAGCACTTCCAATATCCCAAAGCAGATTAATCGAAAAAACTGTTAGCAAACTTTTCAATGAAAAGAATGGTGTAACTCTGTGAGATGAGTTCACACATCACAAAGGAGTTTCACAGAAAGCTTCTTTTTGGACATTTATCTGTGGATGTTTCCTTTGTCAACATAGGCTTCAATGCACTCCCAAATATCCTAATGCAGATTGCATGAAAACTGTGTTATCAAACTGCTCAATGAAAATAATGGTGAAACTCTGTAAGATGAATTCACACATCACAAAGCTGTTTTCAGAAGGCTTCTTTTACTTTTATCTGTGGAAAGTTCATTTTCACTATATGCATAAAAGGGCTCTGGAATATCCCATTGCACATTCAATGAAAATATGTTAGCAC
>NW_016816227.1:0-1526 GCF_001698545.2 Rhinopithecus bieti
ACAATCTCGACTCACTGCAACCTGCACCTTCCAGTTTCCAGTGATTCGCCTACCTCAGCCTGCTGAGTAGCTGGAATTACAGGCATGTGCCATCATGCCCAGCTTATTTTTGTATTATTAGTAGAGATGGAGTTTCACCATGTTGTCCAGGATGGTCTCAATCTCTTGACCTCGAGATTTGCCCGCCTCGGCCTCCCAAAGTGCTGGGATTACAGACATGAGCCACCGTGCCCAGCCTACTTATTTTACTTTTTACTTATTTGGCTTGCCAACGGTGTTGTTGTTGTTGCTGTCTATGTCTGAAACTGCAAGCTGGGAACTGATATTCAAAACTTCGTTTGTACTGCCTGATTTAGGCCGTTGTTAATGTGTTTTATTACTGCCTTGCCTATCACCCGTATCTTGTCAAATGTATAAGCTTCTTGAGGATGCAGAGCTTGTCTTTTGATTACGATATAATGCTAAGCAGAATACTCTTCACATTGGAATAATTCCTATGATGAAGATGATGGGTTGTCATTGTAATCATTTTGACAGGTTCACATTAGACACTTAGGTTTCAGGCATAGAGTGTACCAGTTATTTTCAAATAATCATGCCATGGCGTTCAAGTTCTTTACCAGTTTGTAGCTTTTGCACAATTAAAGTATGACAAATAGTAATTTTAATGAGGGAAATGCTTAATCAGTGAGCTGAACTTTAATATAAATTTGAAATGAAAAGGTCCTATGTTCTGATTTCAGATTATCAGAAACTGGATGTTTAATGGAAATTCTATAGATCATGTTAGCCTTAATACTAGGCCTTAAAATACTACCCATATTTTATTTGTATTCCCAATGATTTGAACAACCATTTTTATTCATTGTAGAAGGGACTTAAATAAGTGTAAAAACCAGGCAAAATTTATTCTCTTTTATAATATATCCTTGGTCATAGATAGAAATTTTGTCACTTCTCTGATATTTAAAAATAGGGCGGGTGGCAGTTTGAATATTTATAATGAGGTGAAGATCAGCTTGTGCTTGAAAACCAGAACAGAGGGTTTCAGAGTGTAATTGAAAAAGACTGTGGCAGTCTTCTTCCTGTGTTGGGAGAATGGGAACATTTGTCAGTTTACTAAGGTTTTATTTTACTCTTGTGCTTTATAGAATTTCTTCAAGAAGTGTGTTTGTTTTCAGTGAGAACTGGTAATTTCATTCCTCCGTACCCCTGTAAGTGGTACAGTGAACCACAGATGTGTTCAAAGTTTGCTGTTGATATGTGATGAGGGAGGGGAAAGAGGAGGGACAAATTGGGGTATTATTTTTCTATCTTTTATGTAGAGATTTCCTTGGCTGGAGATGTATTTAGCTGTGCAGCAGTAACTGCTGTTCTGTAGAGTTCTAAGGCAGCATTACAGGGAGAAGCCGTCTTGAACTGACTCTCTAGGTTTGTTGCTGTTGTAGTGTTAGGTTAAGAAATTCAAGCCTGGAAAAGAATGTGGTGGGGTTAATCAAGGTTTTTTTTTGTTTTTTCATTCTGTG
>NW_016816228.1:0-1349 GCF_001698545.2 Rhinopithecus bieti
TCTTCACAAAGAGGGAAGTAAAATACTCAGTGTCTAAAATCATCCTTTTAAAGGAACATGACATTCTCAAAAACAATAGAAAGTATACTGATTGCATATTTATTTAAGGCAGGGAAAAGGAAGCAGTTCTGTTCTTTAAAGATGTGGAGAGAGACAGGGAGCAAGAAAGAACAGAGCCAAAACTACTTCTATTTTACGAAAAGAGGGAGAAATTGAATATGCTTTTACAAGAAGACACAGTATACAGTGGTATGTGTCAGACTTTCAGTAAAAAGCAAGCTTCTTTACTGATATCTAACAAATAATAGACCTGAAAAATAAGAGCCTGGTCATCTTATTTTAAAATGAGATGATGAAATGCAGATAAATTGAACCTCTGAGTCAAAAATGTATTGGGTTCATTGGCCATTTGTAGGATAGTTTTGACCTTTCCATAAAGTGTGAAAGGTTCCTGTCTGCCATAAAGTCATGACCTTAAAGAGCAAGTTGTAGTCATTGTTTAAAAAAGGTAAAAAGAAATAGAGAGTGTTCTGACCCATCAGAGGTGTAGTTGTGGTGTCTGTCACACAGAATTCTGTCAAGAAAATAGCTAGCAAGTCTTGAACATAAGGCATTCTGAGGCCAACATCCCCTTTTGATTTCTAAAGGACTTATTGTTACTTCTGGTTTTACAAATTGCAAATTGGGGTCTTAAAAAGTATTTGATGTTAGTTCACTGAACTCTCTTGTCAGCCAATTCATAAGCAGAATTAACTGCCTACCATGTATCTGACAATAGAATGGAGAACCGGTATAAACAGCCCTTAGTCTCCATGTTGAGATGAGTAGGCGTTCATTTACAATGTATTTCACCAGCACTTCTTCAGTTTGATTGTTAACCCATTTGGTTTCTAACTCTTAGGAGATATGCAAATACTGAAGTCCTTGGTGTTCTAATGCAGTAAATACATATTTTGTTTTTCTGTGTTGTTATGTGAGACACCTTAAGTATAGATTGGTGTTAAAACAAGTTTATAATAATGCTATTGATGTGTGAAAACAAACTTTCTAAATGAAAATCAATACCTGGGACAGCTTATAAACTATTCTTCATAATCCCTTTGGTTGGAATTCACAGAGTGGTTGTTTCTTTTTGGTTTAAATGCTAAACCTGGCCATCTTTGGTTATCAAATGGAATTTGATGATACAAGATGTATTTAAACACCACATTTGTTGGATCTACTTATGAATCTTTGGAAAACTAATTGTAGTAAAATGGAAAAGGTTGGGACTTGTAGTCATCTGAGTGAACTTGAACACGATAAAACCTCCCTGTAGAAAACCTAATTTTCTAATCTGTAAAATGGAA
>NW_016816229.1:0-1536 GCF_001698545.2 Rhinopithecus bieti
AAAATCTCGACTCACTGCAACCTGCGCCTTCCAGGTTCCAGTGATTCGCCTACCTCAGCCTCCCCAGTAGCTGGAATTACAGGCATACGCCATCATGCCCAGCTAATTTTTGTATTATTAGTAGAGATGGAGTTTCACCATGTTGTCCAGGATGGTCTCAATCTCTTGACCTCGAGATCTGCCTGCCTCGGCCTCCCAAAGTGCTGGGATTACAGACATGAGCCACCGTGCCCAGCCTACTCATTTTACTTTTTACTTATTTGGCTTGCCAACGGTGTTGTTGGTTTTGCTGTCTATGTCTGAGACTGAAAGCTGGGAACTGACATTCAAAACTTAGTTTGTACTGCCTGATTTAGGCCGTTGTTATGTGTTTTATTGCTACCTTGCCTATCACCCGTATCTCATCAAATGTATAAACTTCTTGAGGATGCAGAGCTTGTCTTTTGATTACTGTATAATGCTAAGCAGAATACTCTTCACATTGCAATAATTCCTATGATGAAGATGATGGGTTGTCATTGTAATCATTTTGACAGGTTCACATTAGACACTCAGGTTTCAGGCATAGGGTGTACCAGTTATTTTTGAATAATCATGCCATGGCGTTCAAGTTCTTTACCAGTTTGCAGCTTTTGCACAATTAAGGTATGACAAACAGTAATTTTAATGAGGGAAATGCTTAATCAGTGAGCTGAACTTTAATATAAATTTGAAATGAAAAGGTCCTATGTTCTGATTTCAGATTTTCAGAAACTGGATGTTTAATGGAAATTCTATAGATCATGTTAGCTTTAATACTATGCCTTAAAATGATACCCATATTTTATTTGTATTCCCATTCAGTGGTTTGAACAACCATTTTTATTCATTGTAGAAGGGACTTAAATAAGTGTAAAAACAAGGCAAAATTTATTCTCTTTTATAACATATCCTTGGTCATAGATAGAAATTTTGTCACTTCTCTGATATTTAAAAATAGGGTGGGTGGCAGTTTGAATATCTGTAATGAGGTGAAGATCAGCTTGTGCTTGAAAACCAGAACAGAGGGTTTCAGAGTGTAATTGAAGAAGACTGTGGCAGTCTTCTTCATGTGTTGGGAGAATGGGAACATTTGTCAGTTTACTAAGGTTTTATTTTACTCTTGTGCTTTATAGAATTTCTTCAAGAAGTGTGTTTGTTTTTCAGTGAGAACTGGTAATTTCATTCCTCCGTACCCCTGTAAGTGGTACAGTGAACCACAGATGGGTTCAAAGTTTGCTGTTGATATGTGATGAGGGAGGGGAAAGAGGAGGGACAAACTGGGGTATTATTTTTCTATCTTTTATGTAGAGATTTCCTTGGCTGGAGATGTATTTAGCTGTGCAGCAGTAACTGCTGTTCTGTAGAGTTCTAAGGTAGCATTACAGGGAGAAGCCGTCTTGAACTGACTCTCTAGGTTTGTTGCTGTTGTAGTGTTAGGTTAAGAAATTCAAGCCCTTGGAAAAGAATGTGGTGGGGTTAATCAAGGTTTTTTTTTTGTTTTGTTTTCATTCTGTC
>NW_016816230.1:0-1356 GCF_001698545.2 Rhinopithecus bieti
TTTGTCCTAGCATACTTTGGTACAGCTAAATTCACAATGTTTAAAAACATTTGTTTCACAAAATATTTTAAGGTTCGTATCCATTATATTAGCAAAACTTTAAATCCTACTGCATCCTTTTAGTGCCATAGATAAAAATTTTTGGAACTTGTATTAAAAGTTTATGCCAAAAGACACCAATACCAACAACAAACTCAAAATAAACTAATATAAAACATTCAGTGTGCCCTTTGGATAACTTTCTAAAACTTTCTATTTTATATTCAGTTTCATAAAAGATGGTTTCCCTAGCAACTAAAACTCTGACACATATTACTGTAACAGAGCATTACTGAAAAAATAATGGTTAGGTTTTATGTGACTGGAAAAGTGAAATTTTTACCACTCATTAGAGTTATTACCCATTATTTTTAAACATTATTGAGGTACTTAAGACTTAACATCTTCAGTACTTAAATCTAGTGCAGCGTATGCTGAAGAATTTTTTTCCCTAAAACTGTCACCTTTACGAAAAACATAGAGGACTTGCTGAAATTATGAATGAAATTTTTCTTTGTCAATATTCATAGCAAAATATATTGTAAAGAAAATGTGCTGGAAAAAAGGCTTGAATTATGATCTGAAATAAGGCTCATTAAAAAAGCTGAAAATTCTTATGCATACACCTTGACTGTATATGTATTCCTCTACAACCCATTTTTAATAGAATTGGAGATTTGAATGCATAGATAGATCAATTCATATATTTACATACACACACATATGTGCACACATGTGTTATTTTATTTCTTTCAGAAATAATTTCTATAATATACTACTGGGTATAAATATTTCAATGTAAACTCCTTATGTATTCCCTTTAATCCCTACTTCTCAATGATGTATGTACCTACAGAAAGTAAATCTAACTTTGGATCCCTAAGAAAATATTTTAAAGGAAATTCATTTCATTAGAGGTTTAAGGAGGGAAACGAATTATCTACTTGGAGTTCTTTATGAAACATTTATCTTTTTGAAAGATGTGTATATATATGATATATATATATTCACAATACATGTATATACACCTAAAATATGTGTGTACACACATATATATATTTAATTTCTTCCATTATTTTGAAACTCAATGTCAGTATAATAAAATAATAAAAAACAGAAAGGAAACACTAATTCTATAGTAGATTTCTATTATTTTTGGATACACATTCATTAATTCAACACATATTTGTTGAATGCATTATTTTTATTTGGCATTATTTCACGAAATATTTACATAATAATAATTATTGGTTGGGCGCGGTGGCTCACGCTTGCAATCCCAGCACTTTGGGAGGTCGAGGCGGGTGGATCACGAGG
>NW_016816232.1:0-312 GCF_001698545.2 Rhinopithecus bieti
ACACACACACACACAAACACACACACACAATCACACACAAACACACACAATCACACACAATCACACACAAACACACAATCACACACACACAAACACACACAAACACACAATCACACACAATCACAATCACACACAAACACACAATCACACACAAACACACACAATCACACACAATCACACATAATCACAAACACACAAACACACACACACAATCACACACAATCACACACAATCACAAACACACACACAATCACACACACACAAACACACAATCACAAACACACACACACAATCACACACACACACAAACAC
>NW_016816233.1:0-322 GCF_001698545.2 Rhinopithecus bieti
AAAAAAGTCTGGGGAGGAGGAAGATGTGGGTTCAGGAAAATGAAACACTGAGGAAGAGCAGAGGAGATTGAAACCATGGCCTGTGCCATTCTTCCAAATGGCCACCTGCTGCCTTGCCAGGGGCAAGAACAAATAGATGGAAATGTTCCCTGAGTGATGCAGTCACAGGGTGGAGTCACCTGACCAATGCAGCTCTTAATATGCTCACTGGACCGCTCTCCTCAGGCCCAGGACATGGACGATGAAACTGGTAGAGCTCCAGACCTCTACCTCTATTAAAAAACCAGACTCCTGACTAAGGGTTCACTTGAACTAAGGGGCT
>NW_016816234.1:0-322 GCF_001698545.2 Rhinopithecus bieti
ATGGAATGGAATGGAATGGAATATGGAATGGAATGGAATATGGAATGGAATGGAATGCAATGGAATATGGAATGGAATGGAATATGGAATGGAATGGAATGGAATATGGAATGGAATGCAATGGAGTGGAATGGAATATGGAATGGAATGTAATAAGGAATGGAATGGAATACGGAATGGAATGGAATACAATATGGAAAGGAATGGAATGGAATGGAATGGAACAGTATTGGGAAAGAAATGGAATCCGAATTGGAATGCAATGCAATATGAAAGGAATGGGATGGAATATGGAATGGAATGGAATGGAATGGGATGCAAT
>NW_016816235.1:0-1355 GCF_001698545.2 Rhinopithecus bieti
ATATAAATAAAATTATTTTCTGGATCATTCCATTAGCTTTTACAGAACACCCGAAGTGTGCTTATCACTGTACTACTATCTTCTGTATTTCATTAACAAGCTTCAGTAGGTTTCTACTTAAAGATTCATAGTTATTAAGACAATAAAATGGCTAATTTTAGGTGGTTAACTGTCAAGTGTTCAAAAAGGGGCGTAACCTCAGAGGACTAAAGTCCAAGGGACTTAGGAACAGGCATTTAGGTAAATGGAGACAAAGTAAAACCCTGTCATTACATAGTAAGTGAGGTCTAAGTAATCCATTTATGTGAACTTTGAGTTGATTCCTGCTAGTCTGATAAAGCAATATTTTTCAGAACTATGTTAATAGCATAAAAGTAAAGATAATTCAGATCACACATTGAATCGAAGAAGTCCCATGTTATCTGGAGACATTCACGTCTACTCACCCCATAAGCAGAAGATAAAATTTTAGTCCTACTTGAGAACAGAGCAAAAGAGAGAAGTACATCATTTTGTTGTGTCCTAACTGCTGAGAGATAATGTTGGTTTGCACTGGGATGGTAGCGGTAAAAGTGGTGTAAAATAATAAATTTATGAGCACTATTTGAATTTTCTGATTGATGAGATGCAGTAGTTGAGCAAGAGAGAAAAAAATTAATTAGAGGTGGCTCTCAGGTTTGTTCTGCTGTTGTTTTCTACTTTATTTTGTTTCTGCCTAGGCTAGCAGAAGGATGTTTCCATTTAATGCAATGGCAAAGACTAAAAGGGAAGCAAGTTTAGGGTAAGTGATGGCGGGACAGGAGCTCAGCTTTGGTATGACAATTTTATGAAGCCTTTTAAATGTCCAAGTGGAGGTGATGGAGGCCGTTGAGTAAAGAATCTGGAAGCTACGGTAGAGTTCCAAGCTGAAGGTACAAATATGAGAGTTGTAGTCTATAGATTTCACCATCATGAGCCGATGTGAGGATAACTAGGACTGAAATTTAAATAGAGATGATAAAAGAACCCAGGATTGCCCCCTGGAGGCACCTGATTGCTCATATGATAGGAACTGTGGAAGAATTCAGTAAGAACAGTTAGTGAGAGGGGATAACCACAAAGGAGTATGATGCCTTAGAGTGAAGTGTCAAAAGCGATTAAAGAAGAGAGAGACATTTGACTGATACATCAAATATGTTGAAGCCTGAGAATGACCATTGCTTTTTACCACATTTGTATTATTAATAAGAACAATTTCATTGAAGGGCCAGGAACAAAACCGAATAGGATTGTGTTCACAAGAGAATGAAAATAAAGGATTTGAACAGAATATAAATAATTATTTATAAATAACATACGTATTATTTATAAATATT
>NW_016816236.1:0-8724 GCF_001698545.2 Rhinopithecus bieti
TTCTATGTGATCTAAAATAACCCTTCACATATACCCCAAAAACAGTGCTACCAAACTAATACATGAAAAGTGTCATGTCACTCTGTGAGATGAACTCACACATCACAAAGCAGTTTCTCAGAAATCTTCTTTCTAGCTTTTTCTGAGGATATTTCCTTTGTCACAATAAGCTTCAATGCACTCCAAAATATCCCATTGCAGATTCCAAAAAAACAATGTTAGCGAACTGTTCAATGAAAAGAACAGTGTAACTCTATGTGATGAATTCAAACATCACAAGAGAGTTTCTCCAAAAGCTTCTTTCTAGTTTTTGTCTGAAGATATTCCGTTTTTCAATATAGGCCTCAATGTGCTCCCAAATATTCCATTGCAGATTCCACGAAAACAGTGTTAGAAAACTGCTCCATGAAAAGAATGGTGTAACTCTGTGAGATAAAATCAGAAATCACAAAGCAGTTTCTCAGAAAGCTTCTTTGTAGTGTTTGTCTGAGGATATTTCCTTTGTCACCATAAGCTTCAATATGAACCAAAATACCCTGTCTCATATGTTCCAAAAACAGGGCTCCCAAACGGAACCATGAAAAGAATCATGTAACTCGGTTACAAAATTTGACAACACAAAGAAGTTTCTCAGAAAACTTCTTTCTAGTTTTTGTCTGAGGATATTTACTTTCTCACTACAAGTTTCAGTGCACTCCAAAATATCCCATTGCAGATTCCAAGAAAACAGTGTTAGCAAACTGCTCAATGAAATGAACAGTGTAACTTTGGTTTTTATCTGAGGATATTTCCTTTGTCACCATAAGCTTCAATGCACTCCCAAATATCCTAATGCAGATTCCATGAATAAAGTCTTACTAAGCAGCTCAATGAAAAGAGCAGTATAACTCTGTGAGATGAATTCACACAACACAAAGAACTTTCTCAGAAAGCTTCTTTCTTGTTTATATCTGAGGATATTTCCTTTGTCATCATGGGCTTCAATGCGATCCAAAAGATACCTTCTCAGATTCCCCAGAAAGAGTGCTACCAAACTGCTCCAAGAAAAGAATCGTGTAACTCTGTGAGATGAAATCACAAATCACAAAGCAGTTTCTCACATAGCTTCTTTCTAGTTTTTGTCTGAGGATATATTCTTTTTCACTGTTTGCCTCAATGCTCTCGTGAATATCCCTTTGAACATTCCAGGAAAATAGTGTTAGCAAACTGCTCCATGAAAAGAAAGGTGTAAATCTGTGAGATGAATTCACATATCACAAAGTAGTTTCTCAGAATGCTTCTTTTTGGTTTTTGTCTGAGGATATTACCTTTGCTACCATAGGCTTCAATATGACCCAAAATATCCTTACTTAGATTTCCCCAAAACCATGCTACTACACTGTTCTATGAAAAGAATGGTGTAATTCTATGAGATGAGTTCACATATCACAAAGATGTTTCTCAGATAACTTCTTTCTAGTTTTTATCTGAGGATGTTTCATTTTTCACCATATTCCTAAATTCACTCCTGAATATTCCTTTGCAGATTAAACGAAAAAAGTGTTAGCAAACTTCTCAATGAAAAGAATGGTGTAACTCTGCAACATGGTTTCACACATCATAAAGCAGATACTCAGAATGCTTTGTTTTGGTTTTTATCTGAGTATCTTTACTTTGTCTCCATAGGCTTCAATGCACTCCCAAGTATCCTATTACAGATACCACGAAACCAATGTTATCAGACTGCTCAAGGAAAGAATGGTGTAACTCTGTGAGATGAATTCACACATCACAAAGATTCTCAGAAGGCTTCTTTCTAGTATTTTTCTGACGTTATTTGCTTTATCACTATAGGCCTCAATATACTACCAAATATCACTTTGCAGATTCCATGAAAACAGTGTTAGGTAACTGCTCCATGAAAAAAATAGTAAAACTCTGTGAGTTGAAATCACACATCACAAAGAAGTTTCTCAGAAAGCTTCTTTCTCGTTTTTATCTGAAGGCATTTCCTTTTTTGCCATAGGCCTGAAAGTGCTGCAAAATATCCTTTTGCATATCCCACGAAAACAGTGTTATCAAAATTCTCAAAGAAAAGAACAGTGCAACTCTGTAAGAGGAATTCACACATCACAAAGCAGTTTCTGAGAGAGTTTCTTTCTAGCTTTTATCTGGGGATATTTCCATTTTCACCATAGTCCTCAATGTGTTCCCAAATATCCCATTGCAGATTAAATGAAAAATGTGTGAGCAAACTTCTCAATGAAAAGAATGGTGTAACTCTGTGACATAAATTCACACATCACAAAGCAGTTTCTCATAAAGATTCTTTATAGTTATTATCTGAGGATATTTCCTATTTCACTAAATGAATCAATGTGCTCCCAAATATCCCTTTGCAGATTCCACGAAAACAGTGTTAGCAAACTTCTCCTTGAAAAAAATGGTGTAACTCTGTGAGATCAAATCACACATCACAAAGAGCATTCTCAGAAACCTTTTTTTATAGTTTTTATCTGAGGATATTTCCTATGTCACCATAGGCTTCAATACGATCCAAAATATCCTATTGTAGATTCCATGAAAACAGTGTTACTAAACTGCTCAATGAAAGAAACGGTGTAACTTGTGAGATGAATTCACACATCACAAAACTGTTTCTCAGAAAGCTTCTTTCTGGTTTTTAACTGAGGATATTTCCTTTGTCACCACAAGCTTCAATGCACTTCAAAATATCCCTTCTCAGATTCCCAAAAAACAGTGGCAGAAAACTGCTCCATGAAAGGAAAGGTGTAGCAATGTGAGATGAATTCACACATCACAAACAAATTTCTCAGAAATCTTCTTTCTAATTTTATCTGAGGATATTTCCTTAATCACCATAGAATTCAATACGATCCAAAATATCCATTCTCGATTCCACAAAGCAGTGCTACCAAACAGCTCGATGAAAAGAGTCTTGAACTCTGTGAGATGAATTAACACATTACAATTCAGTTTCTCAGAATGCTTCTTTCTAGTTTTTACATGAGGATATTTCCTTTGTCATCATAAGCTTCAAGGCGCTCTGAAATGTCGCAGTGCAGATTCCAAGTAAACAGTGTTAGCAAGCTGCTCAATGTAATGAACAGTGTAACTTTGTGAGATGAATTCTCACATCACAAAACAGTTTCTCAGAAACCTTCTTTCTCGTTTTTATCTGAGGATATTTCCCTTTTCACGTACGCCTCAATGTGCTCCCAAATATACCTTTGCGGATTTCACAAAAACAGTGTTAGCAAACTGTCCCATGAAAAGAAAGGTGTAGTTCTGTGAGATGAATTCACACATCACACAGATCTTTCTCAGACTACTTCTTTCTAGTTTTAACTGAGGATATTTCCTTTGTCACCATATTCTTCAATGCAATCCAAAGTATCCCTTCTTAGATTACCCAAAAACAGTGCTACCAAGCTGATCCATGAAAAGAATCATGAAAATTCGTGAGATGAATTAACACATCATAAAGCAGTTTCTCAGAAAACTTCTTTCCCAATTTTATGTGAGCATATTTCCTTTTTCACCATAGGCCACAATACTCTCCCAAATATCCCTTTTCAGATTCCATGAAAAGATTGTAAGCAAACTGCTCCATGAATAGAAAGGTGTAACCTTGTGAGGTGATTTACACTTCACAATGAAGTCTCTCAGAAAGCTTCTTCTAGTTTTTATCTGAGGCTAATTTCTTTGCCACCATAGACTTCAATGAAATTCAAATATCCCTTCTCAGATCCCCAAAAAGAGTGCTGCCAAACTGCTCCGTGAAAAGTATGGTGTAATTCTGGGAGATGCATTCACACATCACAAAGAGGTTTGTTAGAAAGCTTCTTTCTCATTTTTATCTGAGGATATTTATTTTCTCAGCATAGACCATAATGTGCTCCCAAATAACCCTCTGCATATTCCCCAAAAACAGTACAGTGACAGCAAAGTGCTCCAAGAAAAGAAACCTGTAACTCTGTGAGATGAATTAACACATCACAAAGCAGTTCCTCTGAAAGTTTCTTTCCAGGTTTTATATGAGGATATTTCCTTTGTTACCATAGGCTTCAATATGATCCAAAATATCCCTTCGCAAATTCTCCAAAAACACTGCTAGCAAATTGATCCATGAAAGGAATTGTGTAACGGTGTGAGATGAATTAACACCTCACAAAACGGTTTCTCAGAAAACTTCTTTATAGTTTTTGTATGATATTATTTAATTGGTCACCATAAGCGTGAATGCACTCCGAAATATCCCATTGTGGATTCCAAGAAAACAGTGTTGGCAAAGTGCTCAATGAAAAGAACGGTGTAACTCTGTGAGATGAATTCACACATCACAAAGGAGTTTCTCAGAAAGCTTCTTCCTAGTTTTTATCTGAAGGTGTTTCTTTTATTACTGTAGGCCTCAATGTACTCTAAAATATTCCTTTGCAGATTCCACAAAAACAGTGTTAAGAAACTCCTCCATGAAAAGAAAGTTGAAACTCTGTGAGATGAATTCACACACCACAAGAAGTTTCTCAGAATGCTTCTTTTTGGTTTTTGTCTGAGGATATTTCCTTTGTCACCATAGGCTTCATGCCATCCAAAATATACCTTCTCAGATTCCTCAAAAATAGTGCTATGAAACTGATCCATGAAAACCATCATGCAATTCTGTGAGATGATTTAACACACCACATAGCGGTTTCACACAAAGCTTCTTTTTAGTGTTTTTCTGTGGATATTTCCCTTTTCAAAATAAGCTTAAATGCTGTGTGAAATATCCCATTGCAGATTCCAAGAAAACAGTGGTTGCAAACTGCTCAATGAAAAGGACAGTGTACCTCTGTGAGTTGAATTCACACATCACAAAGCAGTTTCTCAGAAAGCTTCTTTGTAGTTTTTGTCTGAGGATATTTCCTTTTTCACTATAGGCCTCAATGCTCTCCCAAATATCCGTTTGCAAATTTTACAAAAACAGGTTTCCAAACCTCTACAAGGAAAGAAAATTGTAACTCTGTGAGATGAAATCACACATCACAAAGCAATTTCTCAGAAAGCTTCTTTCTCGTTTTTATCTGAGGATATTTCCTTTGTCACCATATTCTTCTATTTGATGCAAAGTATCCCTTCTTAGACTTCCCAAAAACAGTACTACCAAACGGATCCACGAAAAGAATCATGTAACTTCGTGAGTAGAATTAACACATCATAAAGCAATATCTCAGAAAACTTCTTTTCCGTTTTTATCTGAGGATATTTCCTTTTTCACCATAGGCCTCATTGTGCTCCCAAATATCCCTTTGCAGTTTCCATGAAAACAATGTTAGCAAGCTGCTCCATGAAAACAATGGTATAAATCTGTGAGGTGAATTCACACATCACCAAAACTTTCTCAGAAATCTTCTTTCTAGTTTTTATCTGAGGATATTTCCTTTGTCATCATAGGCTTCAATACGATCCAAAATATCACTTCTCAGATTCCCTGGAATCACTGCTACCAAACTGCTAAATGAAAGGAATCATGGAAGTTTGTCAGATGAATTCACAAAGCCCAAAGCAGTTTCTCAGAAAGTTTGTTGCTGGTTTTTGTCTCAGGATATTTTCTTTCTCACAATAACCTTCAATGTTCTCTGAAATATCCCATTGCAGATTCCAAGAGTACAATATTAGCAAACTGCTGAATGAACAGGACAGTGTAACTCTGTGAGATGAATTCACACATCACAAAGCTGTTTCTCAGAAAGCTTCTTTTTGTTTTTTCTATGAGGATATTTCCTTTGTCACCATAGCCTGCAATGCACTCCCAAATATCCTATTGCAGATTTCATGAAAACAGTCTTATCAAACTGCTACATAAAAAGAGATGTTTAACTCTGTGAGATAAATTCACATATTACAAAGGACTTTCTCAGAAAGCTTCTTTCTAGTTTTTATCTGAGGATATTTTCTTTGTCACCATTGGCTTCAAAGTGATCCAAAATATCTTCTCTCATATTCCACAAAAACTGTGTTAACAAACTGATCCATGAATAACATTATGAAATGCTGTGAGATGAATTAACACATCACAAAGCAGTCTATCAAAAAGCTCCTTTCTAGTTTTATATGAAGACATTGCCATTGTCACCGACGGCTTCAATAAGGTCCAAAATATTCCATAGCAGATTCCAAGAAACAGTGTTAGCAAACTGCTCAAAGAAAAGAACAGTTTAACTCTGTGAGATGAATTCACACACCACTAAGGAGTTTCACAGAAGGCTTCTTTCTAATTTTAATCTGAGCATATTTCCTTTTCACTGTAAACTTCAATGCAGTTCAAACTATGCCTTCTCAGATCCCAAAAAATAGTGCTACCAAACAACTCCATAAAAACAGTAGTGTAACTCTGATTGATGAATTCACACAACTCACAGCTGTTTCTCAGGAAGCTTCTTTCCAGTTTTTAACAGACTTTATATCCTTTTTCACCATAACCCTCAATGTGCTATGGAATACACCATTCCAGATTCCACAAAAAATGTGTTGACAAGCTTCTCAATGAAAAGAAAGTGTAATTCTGTGATGTGAATTCACACAAAGCAGTTTCACAGAAAACTTCTTTTTGGTTTTGCCTGAGAATAATGCCTTTGTCACTATAGGCTTCAATGTACTCCCAAATATCCTATTGCAGATTCCTCAAAAACAGTGTTATCAAGCTGCTCAATGAAAAGAACTGCTTGTCTCTGTAAGATGTATTCACACATCACAAAGTAGTTTCTCAAAAAGCTTCTTTCCAGTTTTTATCTGAGGATATTTCCTTGTTTACTATAGGCATCAATGCACTCCCAAGTATCCCTGTGCAGATTCCATGAAAATGGTATTATCAAATGGCTCCATGAAAAGAAAGGTGTAAATCTGTGAGATTAATTCAAATATTTCAAGGAACTTTCTCAGAAAACTTCTTTCTAGTTTCCATCTGAGGTTATTTCCTTTGACACCATAGGCTTCAATGCCATCCAAAATATCCCTTCTCAGTTGCCCCAAAAACAGTGCTACCAAACTGAAAAATGAAGAAAATCAAGTAACTCTGTGAATTGAATTAATTAACACATCACAACGCAGTGTGTCAGAAAGCTTTCTAGTTTTTGTCTGAGGATAATTCCTTTGTCACCATAAGTTTAAATATGCTCCAAAATATCCCACTGCAGATTCCAAGAAAACAGTTTTAGAAAACTGCTCAATGAAAAGAACAGTGTGACACTGTACGTTGAATTCACACATCGTGAAGCAGTTTCTTATAAAGGTTCTTTCTAGTTTTTATGTGAGGATATTTCCCTTTTCACCAAAGGCCTCAATGCTGTCCCAAATATCCCTTCACAGATTCCATGAAAACAGTGTTAGCAAACTGCTCCGTGAAAAGAAAGGTGTAACTCTGTGAGATGAATTCACACATCACAGAAAACATTCTCATAAAGCTTCTTTCTGGTTTTTATATGAGAATATTTATTTGTCACCATACTCTTCAATGTGATCCGAAGTATCTCTTCTCAGATACCCCAAAAACTGTGCTACCAAACTGATCCATGAAAAGAATTATATAACTCTGTGAGATGAATTCACATATCACAAAGCAGTTTCTCAGAAAGCTACTTTTGGTTTTTGTTTTCAGATATTTNCACCATATTCCTCAATGTGCTCCAGAATATCCCATTGCAGATTCCATGAGTAAAATGTTAGAAAACTTCTCAATGAAAAGAATGGTGTAACTCAGTGAGATGAATTCACACATCACAAAGAGTTTTCTCAGAAAGCTTCTTTTCTCCTTTTATCTGAGGATATTTACTTTGTCAACATAGGCTTCAAACTGCTCCAAAATATCCTATTGCAGATTCAACGAAAACAGTGTTATCAAACTACTCAAAGAAAAGTACAGTGTAGCTCTGTAAGATGAATTCACGCATCACAAAGCAGTTTCTCAGAAAGCTTCTTTCTTGTTTTATCTGAGGATATTTCCTTTTCATCATAGCCCTCAATGAGCTCCAAAATATCACTTTGCAGAATCCACCACAACAGGGTTAGCAAACTGCTCCAAGAAGGGAAGGGTGGAACTCTGTGTGAAGAAGTCACACATCAGAAAGCAATCTCTCAGAAAGCTTCTCTCTAGTTATTACCTAGGGATATTTCCTTTTTCACCATGGGCTCCACTGGGCTCCCAAATATCACTTTGAAGATTCCACGAAAAGAGTGCTAGCAAACTCATCCATGAAAAGAAACGTGCAACTCTGTGAGATGAATTCACACATCACCAGGAACTTTCTCCGAAAGCTTCCTTTTTGTTTATATATCAGGATATTTCCTTTGCCACCATAGGCTTCAATGTGATCCAAAATATGCCTTCTCAGGTTCCCCATAAACAATGCTACCAAACTGATCCATTTTCTTGTTCTTCACCATAGGCCTCAAAGCATTCATGAATATCCCTTTGCAGATTCCACGAAAATAGTGTTAGCAAGCAGCTCCATGAAAACAAAGGTAAATCTGTGAGATGAATTAACACATCACAAAGAAATTTCTCAGAAATCTTTTGGTTTTTTTATGAGGATATTTCCTTTGTCACCATAGGCTTCAATGCGTTCCAAAATATCTTATTGCAGATTCCACAAAAACAGTGTTAGCAAACTACTGAAAGAAAAGAATCATGTAACTCTTTGAGGTAGATTAACACATCACAAAGAAATTTCTCAGTGACCTTCT
>NW_016816237.1:0-3489 GCF_001698545.2 Rhinopithecus bieti
AAAGGATCTTTCTGAGAAACTACTTTGTGATTTCTGAATTCATCTCACAGAGTTACATGATTCCTTTCATTGAGCAGTTTAGTAGCACTGTTTTTGGGGAATCGAGAAGGGATATTATGTTTTGCATTGAAGCCTATGGTGACAAAGGAAATATCCTCAGGGAAAAACTAGAAATAAGCTTTCTGAGAAACTTCTTTGTCATATGTGAATTCATCTCACAGAGTTACACCTTTCTTTTCACTGAGCAGTTTGCTAACACTGTTTTTGTGGAATCTGTAAAGGGATGTTTGGGAGCGCATGGAGGCCTATGTTAAAAAGAAGGAAATATCCTCAGATAAAAACTAGACAGATGCCTTCTGAGGAAATGCTTTCTAATTTTACACCATTGTTTTCATTGAGCAGATTGATAACACTGTACTAGTGGAATCTGCAATAGGATATTTGGGAGTGCATTGAAGCCTATGGTGACAAAGGAAATATTTTCAGATAAAAAACAAAAGAAGCTTCCTGAGTAGCTACTTTGTGATGTGTGAATTCATCTCACGGAGTTACACTGTTCTTTTCGTTGAACAGTTTGCTAACACTGTTTTCTTGGAATCTGAAATGCGATATTTTGGAGTGCATTGAAGTTTATGGTGACAAAGGAAGTATCCTCAGATAAAAACTAGAAAGAAGCTTTCTGAGAAACTGCTTTGTGATGTGTGAATTCATATCAGAAAATTACATGATTCCTTTCATTGAGCTGTTTGATAACACTGTTTTTATTTAATCTACAATAGGATATTTGGGAGCATATTGAGGCCTATGATGGAAAAGGAAATATCCTCGTTAAAAACTAGTAACAAGCTTTCTGAGCAACTCCTTTTTAATGCATGAATTCATCTTACAGGTTTACACTGTTCTTTTCATTGAGCAGTTTGTTAACACTGCTTTCCTGGAGTCATCAATGGGATATTTTGGAGCTCATTGAAGCTTGTGGTGACAAATGAAATATCCTCATATAAAAACTAGAAAAAAATTTCCAAGAAACTACTTTGTGGTGTGTTAATTCACCTCACAGAATTACACGATTCTTTTCATGGATCAGTTTGGTAGCACTGTTTTTGGGAAATCGGAGAAGGGATATTTTGGATCTCATTGAAGCCTATGTTGACAAAGGAGATATCCTCAGGTAAAAACTAGAAAGAAGCTTTCTGAGAAAGTTCTTTGTGATGTATGTTTTCATGTCACAGATTTACACGTTTCTATTCATGGAGCCATTCACTAATACTGTTTTCTTTGAATCTGTGAAGGGATACTTGGGAGTGCATTGAGGCCTATAGTGTAAAAGGAAATATCCTCAGATAAAAAATAGAAAGAAGATTTCTGAGAAACTGCTTTGTGATGTGTGAATTCATCCTACAGAGTTACACGTTTCTATACATGGAGGAGTTGGCTAACACTGTTTTTGTGCAATGTGCAAAAGGATATTTGGGAGCGCATTGAGGCCTATGGTGACAAATTAAATATCTTCACACCAAAACCAAAAAGAAGCTTTCTGAGAAGCTTCTTTGTCATGTGTGAATTCATCTCACAGATTTACATGTTTCTTTTACTGAAGCAGTTTACTAACACTATTTTCGTGTAATCTGCAAAGGCATATTCACGAGCACATTGAGGCCTATAGTTATAAAGGAAATATTGTCATACAGAAACTAGAAAGAAGCTTTCTGAGAAACTGCTTTGTGATTTGTGAATTCATCTCACAGAGTTGCACGAGTCTTGTCATGGAAAGTTTCATAGCACTGTTTCTGGGGAAACTGAGAAGGGATATTTTAGATCACATTGAAGCCTATGGTGACAATGGCTACAACGGAAATATCCTCAGATACAAACCAGAAAGAAGCTTTCTGAGAAAGTTCTTTGTGATGTTTGAATTCACCTACGAGAGCTACATCATTCTTTTCATGGAGAAGTTTGCTAACACTGTTTTTGTGGAATCTGCAATGGGATATTTGGGAGCACATTGAAACCTTAGGCGTAAAAGTAAATATACTCAGATAAAAATTAGAAAGAAGTTTTCTGAGAAACTGCTTTGTGATATGTGAATTCATCTTACAGTTACACTGTAGTTTTCATTGAAAAGCTTGACAACACTTTTTTTTTGTAATCTGCAATAGGATATTTGGGAGTCCATTGAAGCCTCTGTACACAAAGGAAATGTCCTCAGATACAGACCAAAAAAAATCATTCCATGAAACTTCTTTGTGATGTGTGAACTCATCTCTCAATGTTACACCATTATTTTCAATGAGAATTTTGCTAACACTTTTTTCCTGGAATCTGCAATGTGATATTTGGTAGTGCATAGAGGATTATGTTGAAAAGGACAAATCCTCAGATAAAACTAGTAAGAAGATTTCTGAGAAACAGAAACGTGAGGTGTAAAATCACTTCACAGAATTACACCACTTTTTTCATGGATCAGTATGGTAGCACTGTTTCTAGGGAATCTTCCATAGGATATTTTGGAGTGTACTAAAGCCTATGTTGACAAGGGAAATATCCTCAGACAAAAACCCAAAAGAAGCTTTCTGAGAAACTGCTTTGTGATGTGTGAATTCATCTCACAAATATACACCTTCCTTTTCATGGAGCAGTTAGCTAATACCATTTTCATGGAATCTGCAAAGGGCTATTCGTGAGCGCATTGAGGCCTACAGTGAAAATGGAAATATCCTGAGAAAAAAACTAGAAATAAACTTTCTGAGAAACTGCTTTGTGATTTGTGAATTCATCTCACAGAGTTACACATTTCTGTTCATGGAGCATTTTGGCCACACTGTTTTCAGGGAATCTGAGAAGGGATGTTTTGGAGTGCATTGGAGAATATTTTCACAAAGGAAATATCCTCATATAAAAATTAGAAAGAAGCTTTCTGAGACAGTTCTTTGTGATGTGTGAATTCATCTCACAGAGTTACACCTTTTTTTTCATGGAACAGTTTGCTAACAATGTTTTCATGGAATCTACAAAGGGACATTTAGGAGAGCATTGAGGCCTATGGTGAAAAAGTATATATCCACAGAAAAAAACTAGAAAGAAGATTTCTGAGAAAGTTCGTTTTAATGTGTGAATTCATCTCACAGATTTACACCTTACTTTTCATGGAGCAGTTTGCTAACACCGTTTTGGTGGAACCTGCAATGGGATATTTGGTAGCTCAATGAAGCCTATGGTGACAAAGGAAATATCCTCAAATAAAAACCAAACAGAAGCTTTCTGAGAAAGCGCTTTGTGATGTGTGAATTCATCTGACAGCGTAACCCTGTTCTTTTCATTGAGCAGTGTGCTAACACTGTTTACTTGACATCTGCAATGGGATATTTCAGAGGGCATTGAAGCTTATAGTGACAAAGGAAATATCCTCAGACAAAAACTAGAAAAAAGCTTTCGGAGAAACTGCTTTTTTATTTGTGAATTCATCTCACAGAGTTACATGACACTTTT
>NW_016816237.1:6468-8081 GCF_001698545.2 Rhinopithecus bieti
GAGAAACTGCTTTGTGATGTGTGAATTCATCTCACAGAGTTACACTTTTCTTTTACTGAGCAGTTTGATAACACTGTTTTCGTGGAATCTGCAATAGGATATTTTGGAGCGCGTTGAAGTCTATCGTGACAAAGGAAATATCCTCAGATATAAACCAAAACAACCTTTCTGTGAAACTGCTTTGTGATGTGTGAATTCATCTCAGAACTTTACACTGTCTTTTCATTGAGAAATTTGCTAACACTTTTTTCATGGAATCTGCATTGGGATATTTGGGAACACATAGAGGAATATGGTGAAAAGAAAATAGCCTCAGATAAAACTAGTAAGAATCTTACTGAGAAACAGCTTTGTGTTGTGTAAATTCATTTCACAGAGTTACACTATTTTTTTCAGGCAGCAGTGTGGTAACACTGTTGTTGGGGAATCTGCAGTTGGATATTTGGGAGCGCATTGAAGAATATGGTGACAAAGGAAATATCCTCAGACTACAACAAAAAAAGAAGCTTTCTGAGAAACTACCTTGTGATGTGTGAACTCATCTCACAAATATACACCTTTCCTTACTTGGCACAGTTTCCTAACACTCTTTTCGTGGAATCTGCAAAGGGATATTCATGAGCACATTGAGGCCTATGGTGAAAAAGGAAATACCCTCTGAAAAATCTAGAAAGTTTTCTGAGAAACTGCTTTGTGATTTGTGAATTCATCTGACAAAGTTACATGATTCAATTAATGGAGCAGTTACGTAGCACTGTTTTTGGGGAATCTCAGAAGGGATATTGTGGATAGCATTGAAGCCTCTGGTGACAAAGAAAATATCCTCAGATAAAAACTAGAAGGAAGTTTTATGAGAAAGCACTTTGTGATGTGTGAATTCATCTCACTGAGTTAACCCTTTCTTTTCATTTAGTAGTTCCCTAACACTGTTTTCGTGGAATCTGCAAAGTGATATTTGGGAGTGCATTGCGGCCTATGGAGAAAAAGGAAATATACTCAGATAATAACTAGAAAGAAGCTTGTTGAGGAACTGCTTTGTGATGCCTGAATTCACCTCTCAAAGTAACCTCATTCTTTTCTTTCAGAAGTTTACTAACACTTTTTTCATGGAATCTGCAATGGTATATTCCGGAGCACATAGAAGAATAGGATGAAAAAGGAAATATCCTCAGATAAAAACTAGTAAGAATCTTTCCGAGAAACAGCTTTGTGATGTGTGAATTCATTTCACAGAGTTACACGATTATTTCCATGGAGCACCTTGCTAGCATTGTTTTTGGGGAATCTGAAAAGGGAGTTTTTAATCGCATTGAAGCCTATGGTTACAGCAGAAATATCCTCAGAAAAAAACCAGAAAGAAGCTTTCTGAGAAACTGCTTTGTGATGTGTGAATTCATTTCACAGAGTTACACGATTATTTCCATGGAGCACCTTGCTAGCATTGTTTTGGGGAATCTGAAAAGGGAGTTTTAATCGCATTGAAGCCTATGGTTACAGCAGAAATATCCTCAGAAAAAAACCAGAAAGAAGCTTTCTGAGAAACTGCTTTGGGATGTGTGAATTCATCTCTGAGACTTATACTGTTCTTTTCATTGAGCAGTTTGCCAACACCG
>NW_016816238.1:0-3127 GCF_001698545.2 Rhinopithecus bieti
TTCTCTTTCACTGAATCCTCACGTCTGCCTATGAGGTGGGTGCTATTACTATTACCATTTTATAGATGAGGAAATTCAGATATAGAGAGGTTTCATTATATACTTAAAGGCTATACAAAGTAGTGATTGGCTGAGCTAGGACAAGAACCCAGGCTTTTGACTCCATACTCTATACTTTTGCCTTCATGTCTTCACCTGAGTTGTTAAGAAAGCAAGGGATTTCCTGTTCTTCCAAATCGATCTCGGCATTATTTGGCACTGACCACGATTCTTTGCATCCCTTGCCCCTGCCCCGCCTCCCAGCACCTCCAAGTATCTATTTTAGGCAACTCCAGCTCAGGAAGAGCCTTGATGTTACTCGGCAACAGGTATCTCTCAACCTCTAAAATGTTCCACCTTCTGATAGAATTCCACCTTGTAGTTTTGTCATGTTGCTTCCTTCAACACTATATGGTGGACTTCCTCATTGTCTCCTGATTAGACCTTAATCATTGCTGCCTTTAAATGTCATGTTCCTTCAAAGCTCAAGACTTAGTTGGCTCTTTCAGTTCGTCTTTCCTGATGGATCACATGCTGTTGAAATCCTTCTAATGCTTTGAATTACCGTCATTTGCCTTGGATTTGGTTAGATGGTCTTTCTGACTTTCTCACATGGTACTTTGAATCGCTTTCTAGATGTTTATGACATAGCACCCCTCTGTTCATATTATAACCTGCTCAAAATTCCCAATCATAGAATATTCACTGAGTTCCTAATATGAGCAAAACACTGATTTTAACATTGCCCTTCTCTTTCGAGGCAGGTACATAGTAGATATTTGTATTTATGGGGTACATGAGATGTTTTAATACAGGCATGTAATACATAATAATCACATCATGTAAAATGGGGTATCCATCCCCTCAAACATTTACCCTTTGAGTTACAAACAATCCAATTACACTCTTTAAGTTGTTTTATAACGTGCAATTAAGTTATTATTGACTATAGTCACCTCATTGTGCTATTAAATAGTAGGTCCTATTCTTTCTTTCTTTCTTTTTTTTTTGAAACGGAGTCTGGCTCTGTAGCCCAGGATGGAGTGCAGTGGCGCAGTCTCAGCTCACTGCAAGCTCTGCTTCCCGGGTTCGCGCCTTTCTCCTGCCTCAGCCTCCTAAGTAGCTGGGACTACAGATGCCCGCCACCATGCTAGGCTAATTTTTTGGTATTTTAGTAGAGATGGGGTTTCACCGTGTTAGCCAGGATGGTCTCGATCTCCTGACCTGGTGATCCACCCGCCTCGGCCTCCCAAAGTGCTAGGATTACAGGCGTGAGCCACCACGCCCGGCTCATTCTTTGTAACTATTGTTTTGTATCCATTAACCATTCTCACCCATCCCCAGCCCCCCACTTCCCTTCTCAGCCTCTGGTAACCATTCTTCTACTCTCAGTCTCCTTGAGTTCAATTGTTTTGACTTTTAGATCCCACAAATAAGTGAGAACATATGATATTTGTCTTTCTATGCCTGGATTAATTCACTTAACATAAAGTCTTTAGACTCTTCATGTTTGTTATTCCTCCAATTATTTAACATGAAGATCTTCCTGGTGACAGTATTGGAGTGACGCTCTTGGAGAACCAAAAGAGATACCTGAGTTGCAGTTTTCGTCAAAGTCGTGGAGTATACACCACAGGCATTCAGAGTCACTGTCAGTCCATTGATAAGATGTAAGGCAACAGATTAGAACCCACAGCCCAGTGTCAGCAAGCAGAAGTGATGATCAATACCAGTGAGAGGAAACAGATGAGCCAACAAATATGGCCAGCTGCCAGATAGTTGTTTATATGTCGGTATCATCATTGAGCATCACATTATCATAACCTAGTACAGTAATAGATATTCCTAAAGACTGAGACAAAATGCATATAAAGCCCTCATCTAATGCCTGACACGCATAAAGCACGGAATAAAATGTGTGTTTATGTATATATATTTTACATATACACACAAATATACAAGTGAAAAGGCTAAATTGTAATCATTGTACTTTATATATAAAATATATATGTGTATATATGTATATATGTGTATCATTATACACATTGTACCTTATAGAGGAGAAGTATACATGACATTTTAGAATGATTTCCATGGAAATAGCTAGAATTAAAAAATAATTTTGGTTTATTGAGAAGTACTTTCAGTTATCACAGTGCAACACTGCTTTCTGTAATGAGGCTAGAAAAGTGAGGAGCCATTGTATTTAACAAAATAAGAAATTTTCTGTCTCCATGGTAAGATTAATGAACATACTTCAACATAAAGTAATACAATTGCTACCTTCTTCCTGGTGACATGCTCCCTGTGTTAAATTTAAGTGACAGTAAAACATAATGAGTTAGAGGAGAAAATTTTAATTTATTCGTTTATTGAGTAGGGAAACCCAAGAGATCAGTGATAGAATTTGAACTGCAAGACAAAAAGAAAGAAGGGGTTTTGGTTTTGTAGCTAAAATAAAGTTGGTGGCACTTGAAGTGAAATTTAAAAGTATGCATTCACTTAGTTTTCTTGGCCATATTCTGCTTCTCATGTGAAACTGAACTTCATGCCTTTTAGCCTTGTATTCTGTCCCTTTGGAAACCGTATCATCTTTTAAAAATGAAGTACACGACTTTCCTAATGATCTTTTATATTATAAAAATAGGTTGGGCTCAGTGGCTCATGCCTGTAATCCCAGCACTTTGGGAGGCCGAGGCTGGTAGATCACTTGAGGTCAGGAGCTCGAGACCAGCCTGGCCAACATGGTGAAACCCTATCTCTACAAAAATACAAAAATTAGTCAGACATGGTGGCGCATACCTGTAATCCCAGCTACTCAGGAGGCTGAGGTACAAGAATCGCTTGAACCCAGGAGGCAGAGGTTGCAGTGAGCTGAAATCGGGCCATTGCAATCCAGACTGGGCAACAAGAGCAAAACTTCATCTGTCTCCCCACTCCCCTGGAAAACAACAACAACAACAACAACAAGACCCTGAAACCCATCATGACTATATCATGATGCTGTAGCCTCAAAATGGACTTCACAAGTTCACCTGTGGTTCCCTCAAAAGCATTCGAGTTTTGATTTGCTAGTTGCCAGAAATGT
>NW_016816238.1:5010-8390 GCF_001698545.2 Rhinopithecus bieti
GTGGTAAATATTTGGATAAGGAAATGTGCTTATCCAAATGTTTACCAAAACAGTATCATCCAGATGATGACAGTTTTGCCCCACTTGCTGAATTCAGCCTCACATTGCTGACACTCTAAGCCGGGGTCTTTGAATGTTCTTCAGGAAGATTTACACTCCTCCTCTCCATGATCGTACACACAGTCATTCATATATGTTTCTTTGTACATGTTCTGAGGAAAGAATTGGAACTGTTCATCACATTCTCCTTGGACTTGCAAACCACTGCTCCAGGAGAAAGGTACACTCCTTCTAATGGTTCTGGAATTCCCCATCACCAAATCCTTGACCAAGAAGAATACATAGTAATATATACAATTTATTTGTTTCAGGTGCTGTGAGTTCTCAGGCTGCTGACTACATAATTGAAGCCCTTGGAAAATGCCAGTTGAATGCTATAATTAGGTAAAAATAAATGCACTAGGCCCTTTAGATAACTTTCCAGATGATTGTCGGCCAAAGCCCAGGCGGAATCACTCCCTAATTTCCCCAGAGCTGAAAGTCAGTGACCTTCAGCTTCCCTTTTCCACCCTTGTGATTGTCATTAGGGCTGTGCATGTAGCAACCTCAGCCAGCAACGCGGTAGAAGTGAGGCTCATCGTTACTTACCCAGGTGTCTGCATTTGCGATATCTTTCTGCAAAATGAGCTTGATCAATATTTGATTATTAGTCACTAGGAGGTAATTAGAGTTACAGAAACCAAAAAGAATACATTTTTCTTTTCTTACTTTTAATGGCAAAAACTGCAATTACTTGTGCACCAACCTAATGCATTTCCATCGTTTTCATAGACCTGAGCACTTATGAGCCATGGCCTTGGAGTCAGAGTGCATGGATTCAAATCCCAGTTCTTCCACTGAATAGTTGTATGACCTTGGTACATTATTGTCCTCTCTAAGTCTCAGTTTCTTCTTCCTGCAACATAAGAATAATGATGCTAATAATAATAGTGATAGATGGTACTGCTCTCATGGAGTGGTTTTCCGATTAAATGAAATGATCTGTGTCAAGCACACAGCCTAATGACTGGCACATAGTAAGTACTCACTAAATGCTAACTGTTGTTATTACTTTCTAGGCCAAAAACAATATGGTCTCTTTAACAGGAGCATTAGGTACAAAGAGTTACTGTTGCCTATGAACCTTAGCTCTTTCAGTTAGTGGAGGAGGAATTAAAAATCTTTGTGTTATCTATTCTGTTCCCTTGGTCTGTGTGCCTATTTTTATACCAGTACCATGTTGTTTTGGTGACTGTAGCCTTGTAGCATAGTTTGAAGGCAGGCAATGTGATGCCTCCAGATTTGTTCTTTTTGCTTAGTCTTGCTTTGGCTATGTGGGCTAATTTTAGGATTTTTTTTCCAGTTCTGTAAAGAATGATGATGGCATTTATCTATCATCGTCTTTCCTTCCACCCAGAACATCAAAGCTAGTTGCTACTTACTTCCACATTGCCCTTCTGTTTCTTCACCATCCTAGCTTTGATGATCTGCATTTCTGCTGCATTCTACTTCCCTTACATACCCACTACCAAGGTCACATATTTAACCTTATACTTTCGTATGCGGATCCACTCCTAAGACCTCAACCTCTGACTACATTCATCTTGGACTACATACATCTCTTCCTTTCTCACCTCAGAATCTGCTCTTGGTATTCCCAGGACTCATTGATCTTCATACCGTTCCCTTTGACCCAGTATAGAAGCCTCTCCCTACTTTTAGCCACTTCCTTGCTTCTCTTGCCATGGATTCACACTCTCCTGTATCCTGCACACCATTGTCAGTCATTTCAACAGATGACTCATAATTCCAAAATCCTTCAACACCATGATCTTATGTCATTCTTGATTTAATCCCCAGCATAATCTCTCTGCTCTTGAAGTACCAAGTGTTCGTGGAAAAAGTTGCAAAATGATGCTCATCGGGTACACAGATCAGTAGTGCTTTCTGATCTTAGTTGGGCCCTCCCTACTGCTTGTATGCTCTCTTGAATGCTCTTGTATTCCTCTCTTGCCATCTTCTCGGAGAGGCAGGAGGGCACAGCAGTTAATAGTCCAAGCACAGGCAACTGATGAGACTTAGACACTGAAATCCTGGGTCTGCTACTTGCTACCTGTATGATTGGGAAAATTGATCTAATCTTAGACTTTAGTTTTCCTCACCTGTAAATTGGGATTGCTCCTCACCTTAGGGGATTGCTTGTGAATACTAAATGAGATCATATATGGAAAGCACTTATAACACAGTGAATGGCACACGAAGTGCAAACACACACACACACGCACACAAGCACATACACATCAGCTTTATTGAGGCATGAATTATATACCATAAAATCTACCAATTGTGGCGGGGCATGGTGGCTCACACCTGTAATCCCAGCACTTTGGGAGGCTGAGGAGGGCAGATCACTTGAGCCCAGGAGTTCAAGACCAGCCTAAGCAACATGGTGAAACCCTGTCTCTACAAAAAATAGAAAAATTAGCAGGGCATGGTGGTGTGTGCCTGTAATCCAGCTACTCTGGAGGCTGAGGCATGAGAATAGCTTGAGCCTAGGAGGTGGAGGTTGCAGTGAGCTGTGATTGTGCTGCTGCACTCCCACCTGGGCAACAGTAATGAAGCTCTGATATGGTTTGACTGTGTAAATTTCATCTGGAATTGTAACTCTCATAATTCCCACATGTCGTGGGAGGGACCTGGTGGGAGATAAATGAATCATGGGAGCGGGTATTTCTTGTGCTGTTCTTGTGATAGTGAATAAGTCTCATGAGATCTGATGGTTTTATAAATGGGAGTTCCCCTGCACAAGCTCTTTATTGCCTGCCACCATATAAGATGTCCCTTTGTTTTTCCTTTGTCTTCCACGATGATTGTGCGGCCTCCCCAGCCATGTGGAACTCAGAGTCCATTATTAATCTTTATAAATTACTCAGTCTTGGGAATGTCTTTATTAATAGCACGAGAACAGATTAATACAAACTCTTTCTAAAAAAAAGTCTACCAACTGTAATTGTACAATTTAATGATTTTAGAATATTTATAGAATTGTGCAGCAATTGTCATAATGTAGTTTTAAAACACTTCCATTACCCCACAGAATTCCATTGTGCCTGTTTACAAACAGGCAGTTGTAGTCAATTGCCATTTTTACTCTTGACCTGTGGCAACCACTGAGTGAATCACTTTCTATATTTTTGCTTTTTCTTGACATTTCATATAAATGGAGCCATATAACATGTAGTCTTTTGCATCTGACTTCTTTCACATATTATAATATTTTGGGGGTTTATGCATGTGGCATCATGTATCAGTACTTTATTCCTTTTTTTTTTTTTTTTTTT
>NW_016816238.1:10519-15187 GCF_001698545.2 Rhinopithecus bieti
GCGAATGTTGAACCAGCCTTGCATCCCAGGGATGAAGCCCACTTGATCATGGTGGATAAGCTTTTTGATGTGCTGCTGAATCCGGTTTGCCAGTATTTTATTGAGAATTTTTGCATCAATGTTCATCAGGGATATTGGTCTAAAATTCTCTTTTTTTGTTGTGTCTCTGCCAGGCTTTGGTATCAGGATGATGTTGGCCTCTTTATTCATTTTGATGGCCAAATAATATTCCATTTTGTGGCTATACCACATTTTGTGTGTCCATTCATCAGTAGATGGATATTTGAATTGTTTCCTCGATGTTTCCAATTATGAATAATGTTGCTATGAATATTTGTATACAGATCTTTGTGTGGAAATATATTTTCATTCCTCTTAGATCTATACCTAGAAGTGGAATTGCTGGGTTATATGGAGGGTGTGTGTTTAATTTTTAAGAAACTACCAAAGAATTTTTTAAAGTGTCAGTACCATTATACCTTCTCAATAGCAGTGTATGAGATTCCAGTTTCACCACATTCTCAATGATACTTGTTATTGTCTATCTTTTATTACAGTCACTCTAGTGAATGTACAGTGGTTCTCCTTTTGCTTTTAATTTAATTTCCCTGATGTCTAATGACAATTGACATCGTATACTTACTAGACATTCATAGATCTCCTTTGATGAAATGCCTATTCAAATATTTTGCTTATTATTGGTTTATGTTCTCATTTTTGAGTTGTAAGAGATCTTTATATAGTGTAGATACAAGTCCTTTATCAGTTCTGCCCATAATGAATTCTCTCAGACTTTGTTTATCTGGGAATACCCTTATTTTGCCTTCATTTTCAAAGGACAGTTTTACTGCATGTAGAATTATTGGTTGCCTTTTTTCATCTTTCAGCAATTTTTGTTTTGAGACAGAGTCTTGCTCTGTCACCCAGGCTGGAGTGCAGTGGCATAATCTCAGCTCACTGCAACTTCTGTTCCCGGGTTCAAGCAATTCTCCTGCCTCGACCTCCTGAGCAGCTGGGACTACAGCTGTGTGCCACTACACCCAGTTAATTTTTGTATTTTTAGTAGAGATGGGGTTTCATCATGTTGGTCAGGCTGGTCTCAAACTCCTGACCTCAAGTGATCTGCCCTCCTTGGTCTCCCAAAGTGCTGGGATTACAGGCATGAGCCGCCGTGCCTGGCCCTCTCAGCATTTTCAATGTTACTTCACTGCCTACAGCCTCCATTGTTTCAGACAAAAAGAGCATTAATTGTATTGATGTTCTACTGTACATAAGAGGTTTTTTTCTGTTGCTTCTTTCTAGATTTTTCTATCCTATCTGTCTTCTCTTTTTTGTTTTTGTCTACATCATTATCTTCCCCTTCCCTCCCCTCAGTCTCTCTCCTTGGACTTCAGCATTTTGGCCATTATGTTCCTAGGTGTAGAATTTTTGTATTAATCCTACTTGGGATTCTTTGATCTTTTTGGTTGCAGGCTATTTATTTTTTAATCAAATTTGGGAAATTTTAGCTGCTATTTCTTCAGATTCTTTTACTACCTTTTTGTCTTCTCTCCTAGAATTTTCATTAATCACATGATATTTGATGTTTCACGGGTCTCTGAGGCTGTTTAGTTTTATTCAGAACTTTTTCTTTTCTTCTTCAAATAAGATAATTTCTATAGATTTATCTTCCAGTTCACAAATTCTTTCTTCTGCCATCTTGAATCTGCTGTTGGGCTTCTGTGGGAAAATTTTAATTTCTCTTTCTCCAATATTCCACTTCAGAATTTCCATTTAGTCTTTTGTAAAATAATTTTTCTGTCCTTACTGAGGGTTTTAACAATTTGTTGCTTTTTGTTGTCATACTTCAACTCTTTAAACATGGGTTCCTTTAGTTCTGTGATGAACATATTTATAAGAGGTCTTTTCCAGCAAGTCCAATATATGGGGACATCCAGAAACTCCATCGATTGCTTTGTCTTTCCTGAGCACATCTCACTTTTCTCTTTCTATCTTTCTAATTTTTTGTTCAAAACTCACATTTTGCATAATATATTGTAGCAACTATGGATTCTGATGATTTTCCTCTGATGGTTGTTGTTGTTGCTGTTTTGTTGTTGTTGTTGTTTGTTTGGTGGTTTCTTTGTTTATTAACTTACCTGATCTAAATATGTGAATTATGTCTCCCACATCGTGTGTAGCCCCCGATGTCTCTGCCCAGTTTTTAAATTCTTGTTTTTTATTTTTAAGGCTGGCTTTCTATTGGTTCTTTTCTCTGTGTAGTTTAGTGTACAGAGGCTGTGACCAAACATCTTGTGCCATTAAGGCTACTATCTTCTGTTGGTGGGTCTGTGTTTGGGTAGAGTTACTCATTCTGGGTTTAAGCTATTTTCAAGTCTACCCTGGCTATTACTTTCTACTGGGCCATCTTACATCATACGTGTTCTCTGTAAGTTTTAGTTGTTATGATTATTATGATTGTATATTCTTTCCTCTCAGCAGTTGTACCAAAGGCTTTTTTGCTCTCCAGTAGCTCTCCTTTCTAGCTTCTTCAGTCTCAGCAGGTGACCCTCCTTCTCACTTTCTGAAAAGATGTTGGCCACACAGTATAGAACCCATGACTTCCGATTTCATTTTTTTATTGAGATACAATTTACCTAACATAAAATTCACCATTCAGAGTACACAACTGTGTGTAACTGTTAGTATAATCACAAAGGTGTGCAACTACCATCACTATCTAATTCCAGAATGTTTTCATCTCCCAGAAATAAACCCTGTGCCCATTAGTGATCTCTTCTCATTTCTTCTTCCCACCAGCTCCTGGATACCAGAAGTTGTAGAATGAATCATTGCTTCATTCCTTTTCATTGCTGAATAATAGTCCATTGTAAGGGTAGATCATATTTGGTTTATCTGTTTATCACTTGATGAACATTGGGTTGGTTCCACGGTTTTTTCTGTTGTGGATAATGCTGCTATGAACTTTTGCATACAAATTTTAGTGCAGACATATTTTCGGTTCTCTTGGATTTACACTTCCCCACTTTATATTTTATTTAATGTAAAGTATATGTTATAATAATGTTGTTACTTACTTTTCATTGTTGAAGAATTACCTTCTATGCCATGAAGAATTCTTAAATTTTATTCCCATTCTCTATCACCACTTGCAGGACATTCTCCAACAATATCACTCTTCAACAGTATCTCTCTTCTTGCTTCCACAGTATCTCTCCTTATCGGTCATTTCATCTTCTCCTCTGACTCCATGCTCTTAGTCTACAAACATGATCCGATATGTTTGATCCCAAGTCTTCAGTTATCTTTAACACTTTCCATCATTCTTCTCGTCTAATTGGTTGTCAAATCTGGTCAATTTTATCTTCAAATTAATTTTGAAAATTATTTTTCACTCCTCTTCCACATTCCTACCAGTCAAATCACTCTCTGTGCCTCAGATTAGACACAGTTACTCTTTTCTCTATAGCACTTTGTAATTTGTGATGGCACTTAATGTCTTGTGGAATAGTCATTTTTGTTTTAGTTGTAATTTTTTTATTTCCTCCTGGCTGCAAGAATAATCTTTTATTCTTACTCATTCTTGCATCCCCAGAGCAGCCTAGCATTGGATCAGAGCAAAGTGATAACACTCAAAACATCATAACATCTTCAGATTGTGGTTTAATTTTGACTTTCAAATTTGTTATTTCTCATAGTCTCTCTCCTTTCCATCCTTCATCTCTCTCCCTCCTTCTCTCCTCTCTCTCGCTACCATTGTATATAAAAATAATTTCTATTTATATGTATTATGAGTGGTATAAGGTCAGAGACAACCAGTTTCACACATTTGTGTCTTTCTACGGTGTCAAACTTTTATTGATGCCATTTCAATCACAAAATCCATGAGCTACATGGAGTTCCCAAGGAGGCAATTCTCCTTCCTACGTCCCATTCACTCGGAAGTCAGACCCATGCCACAGAGGCTGAAGCCACTCCATAAGTCAGTCAATATTGCAAACTACACAAAACAGTGCATTTCATCTATCTATCTATCTATCTATCTATCTATCTATCTATCTATCTATATGTTACAGATTGAACATTCTACAACAAAGTAACAATTAAGATCAAGAGAAAGAGGATAGGAAAAGGGGTTAATGAACTAGTCCAGGAAGACAGATGTAAACAAAAAGAATCTCCTGGTCTGGGCCAGCTGGTTTGTCAGTTTTGCAAAGAAGAGTCTCATGTGGGCAGAGCCTTTGGTGGCAGATGCTGGGTGCTTATCATGAATGAAAGCAAGACGGTGTCAGTTAAGACAGCCATTTGGAGCTGCTGAAGTCCTGCTCCTTTTAAGGTCACAGAGTCCTCTGGTGAGGACTGATAGTGGAAAAGTATGCCTATGTCCTTATCTGGTTGGATGTAGTCTTTATTTATTAAGCAAAACATCTTGACCCTCTTAAAAAAGTGCCCTATGAAATGTAAGACGGAGTCTTTTTCTAAGATGGAGTTACTTACGTTAAGGGCGCTCTGTACAATGTATGCTTGACATATGTTAGGCACTCAATAGAAAGTTGTTAGTTAAATAGTCTCTGGTAAATTTGCAACACCTCTTCCCAGATAAGATTCTTCTCTCTGAATTTTTTTTTTTTTTTTTTTTTTTTTTTTTTTTTTTTTTTTTTTTTTTTT
>NW_016816238.1:15480-25925 GCF_001698545.2 Rhinopithecus bieti
TTTTTTGATATGGAATCTCACTCTGCCATCCGGGCTGGAGTGTAGTGGCTCACTGCAGCCTCTGCCTCCCAGGTTCAAACGATTCTCCTGCCTCAGCCTCCCAAGTAGCTGGGACTACAGGTGCATGCCACCACGCCCAGCTAATTTTTGTTTTTTCAGTAGAGACGGGGTTTCACCATGTTGACCAGGCTGGTCTCAAACTCATGACCACAGGTGATCCACCCGCCTTGGCCTCACGAAGTGCTGAGATTACGGGCATGAGCTACCGCACCTGGCCTCTCTGAACTTCTTTACCAGTATTTATTTTAATTTTGGTTGGGGGCAGTAGAGAGATGCAGAAGAGGAAAGGAAGGCATGAGACTGTACTTGAGAAATACATCAGTGAATAAACATTTTTTAGCATTTGTGTTGTAATGCCAAATCCTGGAGAAGTTTTAGCTCACACCTGGAGTATCCCAGCAGAAGTTGGATGCCAGCTGCTAGGCATTCATTCTGCAGAGGGGCTTCTGTGTTAGGTACAAGATTGGGTTCAAGTACCTTCTGAAGTCTAGCTCAGTGTATTTTTTGGAGTGTAGTATACTAACAGGCAAGAACAGGAAGTGGAGGAGATGTGCCAGGAGAGCAATAGTGATCACATTGTAGGTGCTCAGCTCCCAAATGATGGGAAAAGGGTTTCATGGCCTCACAGGTCTTTTGGCTTTTTGGTTGACTGTATTCCCCATTACTCAATGAGGTGCTATAGCACAGGGAATGAATCTTCAACTTGTATTTCCAGTGCCCAGAACAGAGGCTTGTACTAAGAAGGCATTCAATAGGTATGTAATGAATTAGAATAAATTGAATTGAAGATTGAACTGAAGTCAAAATCTGATTTCTAAGGTTTCTTCTGGCCTGAAAATTCAGACTCCTCTGATTTCAACCATAACAGTCTGGCTAAGCCTCCTTGAGAGAAACTCTGTACTTCCTTAGTTTAACCACCTCTTTGTGGTTGAATAGTATAGGTTTTCAATCAAGTCCTAGGAGGGTGTCAGTTTCTTGTTGTACTTACTAGGTTGTGATAGGATTTCAAACAAGGCCCAAAAAATGTGTTTTCAGGAGTTGAGATGTAGCCACACTTTCTACACTTACAATGGCCTGAAATGGGTTACAGTTTAGAACAACCTTTTTTCTTTATGATGCACAGGATTTCTGTGATGGGTGGCTGTTAAACAATGAGTGTGACTGAGGGAGCATTTTCAACCTTAGCTCACCTTAGCACAGGAATCTAGTTACAGGTCATAATTCCCCATGAGGTTAGCCCCTGTAGCGTCAGCTACTTTGCATGTGATTTAAGCCAGTACCGATGAACTCATTATTCTCCTGCTTAGGGAGAAGAGGTAGAAGGCCCTTGGAAATGTGAGTTTTGCATTCCAACTTGCTAATTCAACATAAATCCTAATTCCGCAAATGCTTGTAATTAGAAATTCTCGTGAACTGTATTGGTTTTTGTCAAGCAATCTGTTTGGGGAACTTGAGCAACTGGGGCACTGCTGGCTTTGGTGAAGTTTATTTAATTTGTTTTTATGACATTCTTCATCCTGGAAATGGGGTTTTCAAATATTGCTTTCCCAGGCATCATTACTTATTTTCTGGTTTTTATTTCAGTATTGGGACTAGCTCAGGGTGCCAGGGAAGCATTTTGTGGTACTCTGTGTATTAGAGCTGTAATATCCAAGAAAATTGTCTGGTTGTATGCGGTTTCTTGGATGTGGTACCTTATGGAAAATGTTCCAAATTTTGACAATATGATAAGTTTATGATCCTTGATTTAGATTCCAAATGATCTTATTTTTAAAATTAATATTTTGTGCAGTCTTTGCAATTCTGTTTTCCTTTCTAGTGTCATTTAGAAGCTTTTCATTGGCATTTGGCATCATTCACCATCGTTGAGCATTAAAAAAAAGAAAAAAGCAAGTGCACTCTGTGTAGCATAGAATCTCTCTTCACTTTAAAATTCACATTGAACATGAGCTGATTCAGTTGCTATAGCCTTGGTAGTGAAAGAGGCAGGAGACAGCCAAATCCCTAGGCAGATAGGGAAGGGTCCCCGGAGAATCTCCGACCTGCCCCACAACTGTTGACACCAGATGTTTTGTGCAGATAAGGGAACCTGCACAGAGGGCTTCCCTGGGCATGCCCACAGCATACTGGAGGCCCACATGCACTGGGGGAATGGGATGGAGCCAGTAGGAGTTCACACCTTATGGAGGGGAGGAGCCTGGCCTCATCAGTTCTTGTGTGGTGGCCCTGGTATTCAATTGTGAGGGGGAAACCTGCTTGGAGGACCCCTCTCCTTACTGAGAGCTTTCTTTTCACTTAATAAATTCCACCCTCTTCACCCTTTAATGTGTCTGCGTGCCTAATTCTTCCCAGTTATAAGACGAGAACCTGGATTTCAGTAGCAATTTTACAACTGCTTATTAAGGAATACATCTTGCCCGAGAAGGTTTTATATTCTATCCCTCAAATGGCTATGTTTCCCCTCCTCTTTTTAAATATTTTTACTCACGTGGTTTCCTTCTTTTGGAATGCCAATCAACTCCATCTCCTACTTGATTTCCAAGACCATCTCCTCCAAGATGCCTCTCCTGTCTCCCCTTTCCTTACACTAGAATTGATGGGTTTGTCACTGTTAGTACCAAGGGCTTCATCGTCTGCTCTCTTATGTTCCCTGCTTGCTGAGGTGTAGCTTATTGTAGGGTTCAATGAGCTGCTAGCCACTGTCCCACTTGACTAGCAGATACTTGAGAAAAGCAAGTACACAGTTTGGATTCGATCCTACAGTGTCTTACATAGTTCTTGGCACATGTATGTTTGCTGTGGGAACAACCTTCCTTATTATACCGAGCTGATCCTTTTGGGCAGCATTCATTGAGTCAAATGGCCTGTGTGAAAGGGGGTCTGACCCTAAGTGGACAGAGCTGAGAGATTAGAGCTGGAGGACTCAAGTCCCAGACTTGCTACAGATTAGTAGGGTGACTTTCAGTTACTTCAGTTTTCTGAGTGTAGTTTCCTCATTTTAAGCTTTGTAAATATTAATATCTGACATACATAATTTGAAAAAATGCTGTAAGGATTAAAAGAACGAATATACATGCAAACCTTTAAGAAATTGTAAGTGCAAACACATGTGGTACATTTCCATTTTTAGAGCTTCATTTTTTTCTTATCTGTAAAATAGAGATGTAAATACCTACCTTCCTTATTGGGTTATTGTGAGGATTAAGTAGAATAACATATGTGGAAGTACTTAGCAAATAGGAGGTGCTTAATAAATGTTGCCTGGATATGAATTCCCCTCTCGGGACTGTCCTGATGTGAGGCTTTTCCAGTCCTTGGGGGATGTGCATTTAAATCAGGCTGCTTGTACCTTGGATTAGGCAGCTTAAAAAAAATGTAGCTTTGCTAGTTCCAACTTCTCAGCTATAAAATGCAAAGTAATTAAATTTGCTAGTAAATGTTTCCAGGCCTTTGAATGGCAGCCAATAAAAAGGGCTAAATATTATTCTTTTAGAATTCATGTCCTTGATGTAGAGGAAATATCATATTTACTTACACATACTCCTGCCTTGGCTTTTTAGAATAAAACAGAAAAATGTTTTACCCTCCACATTTCCCACTTGAAGGTGTTATCTGTATTGAAACAGCAATGGCAGCTGCCAGCAAAGGAGTGTGATTTTTCTTTGCCAAGGTAAACCAAGGGTTAACATCAAAGAGTGATGGGGCCCCTGCTGGTGGGCTGGAACCAGAGCTAATTCCTTAGCAGTCGCTCACTCTTCTGCCTCTTCAGCTGTCTCTCACCCTCCTCCCACCATAAAGGAGTGGGTGTTCCTTCAGGACTGTGCACCCGCCTCCCTCCCTCTATCCCTCTTTTTCCCACCCACACATACTTCCCAGAACCTCTCCACCCTGTGGCTGATTTATCTTTCCTGGGACCAAAGGCAATTAAGCCTCAAAACTAAAACTTGCAAGGAAAGACAATCCTAATGGTAAACACCTACCCCGCAATGCTGATTATTTGAAAATAAGCTGTTATTCTGTCTCCAGATCACAAACAGCCTCACTTTAAGCTCTACCCCTGAAAGAACTAGTGAAAGATTCAGGAAGGTCAGGAGATCCAGATTCCAATTAACTTAGCACCTGATGCCTGTGTAACTCTGGAGGGGTCTCAGTTCTCTAGTAAATGAGGACTGGCATCTCAAAGATTAATGAAGTTTGCCTAAGGTGAAGGTAGATTAGGCCTTCCATTCTCACACAAATTGCCCATCTTCCAGTCCCCTTTGTACCTTAACATTTTCAACACAAAGGGGTTGGGGTGCTCTGAGGATTACACAAGCAAGCACATATTTGTCACAGCACATGATTATAGACCTGAATTTTGGAAGAGAGGTATTTCAGGATCTTCTCATTACTGAAGCCTCTCATTGTAGGACCATGGTCATTTTTAAATCTCCTACATTGAAATGACGAATTGGCAAAAACCTTCAGTTACAAAATCTCTTCCAAAGGGGCTGAATTTTTTTTTTCTTGGATTTTCACTTCACATCTTTTTGAATACCCCGAGGCAGTATTTTTATGGGCTAACAGCAACAGAGTGTGTAGAACCAAGTGTGTCCCTTCACTTTCTCCACCCCCTGCAAAGTTTGTGGTCTTCAAAGCATGCTGGATTTTAAAATAAAACATCTACGTCTAGTCCAAGCCTTTGGCTGTAGACTTTGGGCTTAAGTGTATTTTTCCACAGAGGTGTTACATCCCCATTTCTATCAGCTAAGGAAAATGAATTCATTCAAGGTCTCCCCTGCCATTCATCGAGGCTCCCCAAGAGGAGCTTTCCAGAAAGATCTGTGCCGGTTGTAAGCTCACAAGATCCTCAGTCCATAACAAAATGCCCAGACATCTTGGCTGCTGCTGACACAGGCTGAGAGAGATAAAGGAAACAGCTGGCTGAGGTCCTGACTTTTTTTTCACATTTCAGCCTGCTAGCCTTTGCAGATCGGGGGCTTTGAGATTGTTCATTACCTCTCCAGCAGGGCTGGGTATACAGATACCAAAGCTCCATCTCCAGAGATGTGAAGGCTAACCAAGGATCCTCAAACCACTTAAATGATGAACCTGAACCTTGACCTGAAGCAAACATTACATTCAAACTCCCATGTTTAAAATCAATTTGCCCTTTCGCTCTCTCTCTCTACTCTAGGGGATGCATAAACACCTTGGGTTCCTGCTGTGACAATCAAGATGGCAGTACATGCCACCTGCTGGAACCATAGTCTCCAATCTGAACTCCTTCCCCAGCTACATGTTTCCTGTCGCAGGCCTTGGCACTCCCTGTAGCTTCATTGCTTTGCTCATGAATCATGCTTCTTATTAGAGAGTAGCCAACAGCTTCTTGTCACTGGGTGGTGGACTTCATTTCCTCTACTCTTGGACTTCTGCTCTACTTGGACTGCATACTCTTGGCTCTCTCTGAGGTAGAGGCAGAGAGAACATCCCTGACTCTCTGCTGCCCATTATTTGCCATGGGCCCCCCTTCCAGAGGAGGAGGTGTTGGGGAGCCTCTCCCACATGGTAGAACAACCAGTCAAGTCCAGGGAGGTCTATGGCAGTCATCTTGGGCCAGATGTTCTGCTAGACCAAGACTGAGCTGGAATTTGGGGTTTCTATTCTCACATAGCCAGTTGGAGGGCGTAGAAACACATTTGGGGGTCCCAAGGAACCATGAGACACTTCTCATGAGTACCTCGGAGTTTGACTATGATCTGGCATCCTGGGCTGTTGTGTGGAGGTCTCTATCATGACCAGCCTCTTTGGCTTCTCTTGTGCCCTAAGGAAGATTTTTTTTGTTTGTTTGTTTGTTTTGGTTTTTAAGACTGAGTCTTGCTCTTTTGCCAGGCTGGAGTGCAGTGGCACGATCTCCACTCACAGCAACGTCCGCCTCCCAGGTTCAAGCAATTCTCCTGCCTCAACCTCCGAAGTAGTTGGGACTACAGGCGTGCACCAACACACCCAAAATAATTTTTGTATTTTTAGTGGAGACGGGATTTCACCATGTTGGCCAGGATGATCTCGATCTCTTGACCTCGTGATCCGCTGTCTTGGCCTCCCAAAGTGCTGAGATTACAGGCCTGAGCCACTATGCCCGGCCGCAAGGTGTTTTAAAATTGAAACAAAGTTGCATAGTTGGTTGTGTTGATTGATTCAAAGTCTTTCTGTTTTGCAGGGGCAGCTCTAGGCTGAATTCTTTTGGCAAGTTTTACGGATCACATGTTTGTCTAAAGTACACACAGATCATTCCCAAGGCCAGAGCAGGAATGCTCTGGAAGTGCCCTCTCTGATCTAGGGCAAGCCTGTAGTTTCAGGGTTATCAATAGACCTCACAGAGGGCAGTGTACAAGGCCTCTGGCTGCATGAGGAGAAATCTTGTGTGTGGGACTGTTCTCAGAAACAGAGAGGTGTAGAAGGCTGTCAAATGCATAAAGACAATGTTTCTTCACTTGGAGGACAATTTGTCTGCCAAGAGGACAGTGGGATTTGGCTTTATCTCATAGGAGCCTGCATTGAGGGCTGCTCACAATTTCACCTGAGGTCCAGATCAATTCTCTCCTCTGCAGATCCCATATCTAGTGCTTGTTGCTGCTCATTCAGTATATCGACACTTCTATCCTTTTTTTTTTTTTTTTTGTAACGGAGTCTCGCTCTGTCACCCAGGCTGGAGTGCTGTGGCCGGATCTCAGCTCACGGCAAGCTCCGCCTCCCGGGTTCACGCCATTCTCCTGCCTCAGCCTCCCGGGTAGCTGGGACTACAGGCGCCACCACCTCGCCCGGCTAGTTTTTTGTAGTTTTAGTAGAGACGGGGTTTCACCGTGTTAGCCAGGATGGTCTCGATCTCCTGACCTCGTGATCTGCCCGTCTCGGCCTCCCAAAGTGCTGGGATTACAGGCTTGAGCCACCGTGCCCGGCCGACACTTCTATCCTTAACAAGTTCATAAGTTTGTTTAACCGATGGCTGCTCATGTCTTTAAAGCCATTCATTCATTCATACATTCATTCTCTCCCTCCCTTGTCGGTCAACAAATGTGTTTTGAAATTAAGTCTATGCTGGAATTCAGTGATTAATAAGACCCAGATCCACCAAACTGTGAGCTTCCTAAGAGCAGGGATTGCATATTTCATTTATGCATACACAGTGCTGGGCATATGATTTCCATAAATATGAATGGATGCTTCAGGCAAGTGCACTTTAATGAAGTTTGCCACAGAGGCATCTAATTCTCAAACCAAATGCTGGTATTTTAATATCTTTTCATAACCAGAGGTCTGAGGGCTTGGGAAAATTGCTGAGAAGGAGAGCTCTGGAATAACATGATATTAAGATAGATGCATGAGTGATGACCCAAAGCTTCTTGTTGTCACCCATAGAATAACTTAGTTTCCTGTCTTCCCTGGAAGAAATGTTAGAGGATGTGTGGGGCTAGAAAGAGCAACAAGCTTATATCACCCATATAGTAGAAAAGGAGTGAGCTGGAGCATCGAGCCTGATCCTGTACATTTACAGTGGCAGTAATAGAGTAAAACAGAGCAATTAGTGCCTCATGTAGAGTTGGCATTGAGCACCCCATCGCAAAATAGCCATGTTACATATTTCAGCATTTACCAGTGCCAACGTTTTCCTCTTCTTTCTGATTTTTGGTTCTTGAGATGTTTAACTGCCTTAATGCAGTTTTGAGAGATTGCAGGAGGTGATTGGCTGGGTTGGGAATGGCTGGGCGTTCATGTGATTTAGCCATGGGACTCAGCAGTGCGTTGCTTTTACTCCTGAAGGACTTTTGGAAGAAAGCGCTGGGCCTCTGCAGAGCTTTGATCAGCTTGTCCAGAAAGAGAGCATAGTATCAATTTTATCATGGTTACCTTTTTTTATTGTTAAAAGTGTCTATGTTGTAAAGCCTCTTTGTGTGATAAAATTCTGAAATGATCTCACATTGATTTATTTTTTCCTGCTTTCAAAACACAGCAATCTTGGTAGTTTCTTAGTATCCCAAAGGGATTAAGGAGTCAGCTTCTCAATAAACCTTTTCTGGTTGTGAACATTGTATGTATTAAATAATAAACAAACCTACAGAGTTTATATGATCACATTAAGGGATGTGTTAAATTCCAAGAGTTATTGTTATGTGTGCAAAACACTACAGAAGCACTTGATTTTGTTCCAGAAGCACTCTGCTGGGAATGAGTGATTATTGGTTCCAGTGACTCTGCCAGTAATTAGCTGTGACCTTGGGTAAGTTACTTCTCCTCCATTCCCTTTTCACATCCTGATCTGTAAAAGGAGGAGTCTGTTAGTCCCCTCTAAGTCCCTCACCTACGGTTTTAAAAAGCTCATAGGAGACAGTCTGTTCTTTGCAATATTTTCCATACAGTCAGTTTAAACAAGTGGAGAGGTAATAGAAAGACTGGCTTTCAAAATCTAGTACAAGGTCCTTATTTATATAGGATTTTAAACTGATATCTTGAGTCAGACTATGAATGACTATGACTATCAGTCAGTTATCTGCACCAATAAATGACAACTGATGTGAATCGTTTGGAGGTCTTCCTACTCCCAGTAGATGTAGGTTTCATGCCCCAGAATAATACTGGAATGTGCTCATGTCTTTAGCACATACCAACTAATCTTGCTGAGAAGTGACCCCCTAAAAAGGTGTTGGAAGGCAAGGGAACACAGTGGCTAGAGCTTAATGCATTTGTTGGAAAGAAGAGCATTTTTACACTGCTGACATGAGGAATATTTGTTTTCTTATTTTATTATTATACTTTAAGTATTAAGATACACATGCAGAACTTGCAGGTTTGTTACATAGGTATACTCGTGTCATGGTGGTTTGCTGCACCTATCAACCCATCATCTACATTAGGCATTTCTCCTAATAATATCCCTCCCCTAGCCCCCCACTCCCCCAACAGGCCCCATGAGTTATGTTCTCCTCCCTGTGTCCGTGTGATCTCATTGTTCAACTCCCACTTATGAGTGAGAATATGTGGTGTTTTCTGTTCCTGTATTAGTTCGCTGAGAATAATGGTTTCCAACTTCATCCATGTCCCTGCAAAGGACATGAACTCATCCTTTTTATGGCTGCATAGTATTCCATGGTGTATATGTGCCACATTTTCTTTATCTAGTCTATCATTGATGGGCATTTGGGTTGGTTCCAAGTCTTTGCTATTGTGAACAGTGCTGCAGTAAACACACCTGTGCGTGTGTCTTTATAGTAGAATGATTTATTATCCTTTGGGTAGATACCCAGTAATGGGATTGCTAGGTCAAATGGTATTTCTGGTTCTAGATCTTTGAGGAATTCCCACACTGTCTTCTACAATGGTAGAACTAATTTACACTCCCACCGACAGTGCAGTGTAAAAGGATTCCTATTTCTCCACATCCTTTCCATCATCTGTTGTTTCCTGACTTTTTAATGATCGCCATTCTAACTGGGTGTGAGATAGTATCTCATTGTGGTTTTGATTTGCATTTCTCTAATGACCCCTGATGACGAGCTTTTTTTTCATATGTTTCTGGCCACATGAATGTCTTCTTTGGAGAAGTATTTGTTTATATCCTTCGCCCACTTTCTGATGGGGTTGTTTGTGTATTTCTTGTAAATTTAAGTTCCTTGTAGATTCTGGATATTGGCCCTTTGTCAGATGGATAGATTGCAACAATTTTCTCCCAATCTGTAGGTTACTTGTAGGTTGCCTCTTCACTCTGATGGTAGTTTCTTTTGCTGTGCAGAGCTCTTTAGTTTAGTTAGATCCCATTTGTCCATTTTGGCTTTTGTTGCAGTTGCTTTTGGTCTTTTAGTCATGAAGTCTTTGCCCATGCCAATGCCTGAATGGTATTGCCTAGGTTTTCTTCTAGGGATTTTGTGATTTTAGGTCTTCGTTTAAGTCTTTAATCCATCTTGAGTTAATTTTTGTATAAGGTGTAAGGAAGGGGTCCAGTTTCAGTTTTCTGCATATGGCTAGCCAGTTTTCCCAACACCGTTTATTAAATAGGGAATCCTTTCCCCATTGCTTGTTTTTGATAGGTTTGTCAAAGATCAGATGGTTGTAGATGTGTGGCGTTATTTCTGAGGCCTCAGTTTGTTCTGTTGGTCAGTGTATCTGTTTTGGTACCAGTACCATGCTGTTTTGGTTACTGTAGCCTTACTTAGTTTGAAGTAAGGTAGCATGATGCCTCCAGCTTTGTTCTTTTTGCTTAGGATTGTCTTGGCTACATGGGCTCTTTTTTTGTTCCATATGAAATTTAAAGTAGTTTTTTCTAATTCTGTGAAGAAAGTCACTGGTAGCTTAATGGGGATGGCATTGAATCTATAAATTACTTTGCACAGTATGGCCATTTTCATGATATT
>NW_016816238.1:26563-28479 GCF_001698545.2 Rhinopithecus bieti
TGAGGATTTTCACATCAATGTTCATCAAGGATATTGGCCTGAAATTTTCTTTTTTTGTTGTGTCTCTGCCAGGTTTTGGCATTAGGATGCTGCTGGCCTCATAAAATGAATTGGGGAGGATTCCCTCTTTTTCTATTGATTGGAATAGTTTCAGAAGGAATGGTACCAGCTCTTCTTTGTACCTCTGGTAGAATTCAGCTGTGAATCCATCTGGTCCTTCATTGGTAGGCTATTAATTACTGCCTCAATTTCAGAACTTGTTATTGGCCTATTCAGGGATTTGACTTCTTCCTGGTTTACTCTTGGGAGGGTGTATGTATCCAGGAATTTATCCACTTCTTCTAGATTGTCTAGTTTATTTGCATAGAGGTGTTTACAGTATTCTCTGATGGTAGTTTGTATTTCTGTGGGATCCGTGATGATATCCTGTTGATCATTTTTATTGTGTCTATTTGATTCTTCTCTCTTCTTTATTAGTCTGGCTAACCTTCTATCTATTTTGTTAATCTTTTCAAAAAACCACCTGCTGGATTCATTGATTTTTGAAGGGTTTTTCGTGTCTCTATCTCCTTCAGTTCTGCTCTGATCTTAGTTATTTCTTGTCCTCTGCTAGCTTTTGAATTTGTTTGCTCTGGCTTCTCTAGTTCTTTTAATTGTGATGTTAGGATTTTGATTTTAGATCTTTCCCGGTTTCTCCTGTGGGCATTTAGTGCTATAAATTTCCTTCTAGACACTGCTTTAGCTGTGTCCCAGAGATTCTGGTACGTTGTGTCTTTGTTCTCATTGGTTTCTAAGAATTTATTTATTTCTGCCTTAATTTCATTATTTACTCAGTAGTCATTCAGGAGCAGGCTGTTTAGTTTCCATGTAGTCATGAGGTTTTGAGTAAGCTTCTTTTTTTCATTTATTTTTATTTTTTTATTTTACTTTAAGTTCTAGGGTACATGTGCACAACGTGCAGGTTTGTTACATATATATACATGTGCCATGTTGGTGTGCTGCACCAATTAACTCGTCGTTTATATAAGGTATATCTCCTAAAGCTTTGAATTGATTATTTTGTATGGTATAAGGGTCTAATTTCATCATTTTGCATGTGGATATCCAGTTTCCCCCCCAAATTCTCCTGTTTCAGCCTCCTGAGTAGCTGGGATTACAGGCACTTGCCACCATGCCCAGCGAATTTTTCTATTTTTAGTAGAGACGACATTTCTTTTTTTTTTATTATACATGTTTATTTATATTCACGATCTTCTCCATGGATTTCTTAGTCTTCATGGTGATTTTTTTTTTTTATTATTATACTTTAAGTTCTAGGATACATGTGCACACCGTGTAGGTTTGTTACATATGTATACATGTGCCATGTTGGTGTGCTGCACCCATTAACTCGTCATTTACATTAGGTATATCTCCTAATGCTATCCCTTTCTCCTACCCCTCTCCACAATAGGGCCCAGTGTGTGATGTTCCCCTTCCTGTGTCCAAGTGATCTCATTGTTCAATTCCCACCTATGAGTGAGAATATACGGTGTTTGGTTTTCTGTTCTTGCGATAGTTTGCTGAGAATGATGGTTTCCAGCTGCATCCATGTCCCTACAAAGGACACGAACTCATCCTTTTTTATGGCTGCATAGTATTCCATGTGTATATGTACCACATTTTCTTTTTTTTTTTATTATTATACTTTAAGTTCCAGGGTATATGTGCACAATGTGCAGGTTTGTTACATATATATACATGTGCCATCTTGGTGTGCTGCACCCATTAACTCATCATTTACATTAGGTGTATCTCCTAATGCTATCCCTCCCCTCTCCCCCCTCCCCACAATAGGACCCAGTGTGTGATGTTCCCCTTCCTGTGTCCAAGTGATCTCATTGTTCAATTCCCACCTATGAGTGAGAACATGCGGT
>NW_016816238.1:31283-35367 GCF_001698545.2 Rhinopithecus bieti
GTCTCTGTATTTCCTGAATTTGAATGTTGGCCTGCCTTACTAGGTTGGGGAAGTTCTCCTGGATGATATCCTGCAGAGTGTTTTCCAACTTGGTTCCATTTTCCCTGTCACTTTTAGGCACACCAACCAGACGTAGATTTGGTCTTTTCACATAATCCCATACTTCTTGGAGGCTTTGTTCATTTCTTTTTACTCTTTTTTCTCCACACTTCTCTTCTCACTTCATTTCATTCATTTGATCTTCAATCGCTGATACTCTTTCTTCCAGTTGATCGAGTCAGTTACTGAAGCTTGTGCATTTGTCATGTATTTCTCGTGTTATGGTTTTCATCTCTATCAGTTCTTTTAAGGTCTTCTCTTCATTGATTATTCTAGTTATCCATTCGTCCATTCTTTTTTCAAGGTTTTTAGTTTCTTTGCACTGGTTACATAGTTCCTCCTTTAGCTCTGAGAAATTTGATCAACTGTAGCCTTCTTCTCTCAACTCGTCTAAGTCATTCTCCGTCCAATTTTGTTCCGTTGCTGGCGATGAGCTGTGTTCCTTTAGAGGGGAGATGTGCTCTGATTTTTTGAATTTCCAGCTTTTCTGTACTGCTTTTTCCCCATCTTTGTGGTTTTATCTGCCTTTGGTCTTTGATGATGGTGACGTACTGATGGGGTTTTGGTGTGGGTGTCCTTTCTGTTGTTAGTTTTCCTTCTAACGGTCAGGACCCTCAGCTGTAGATCTGTTGGCGTTTGGTTGAGGTCCACTCCAGACCCTGTTTGCCTGGGTATCAGCAGCGGAGGCTGCAGAAGATAGAGTATTACTGAACAGCGAGTGTTCCTCTCTGATTCTTCCTCTAGAAGCTTCATCTCAAGAGTGTACTCTGCTGTGTGAGGTGTGAGGTGTTGGTCTGCACCTAGTGGGGGATGTCTCCCAGTTAGGCTACTCAGGGGTCAGGGACCCACTTGAGTATGCAGTCTGTCCATTCTCAGATCTCAACCTCTGTGCTGGGAGATCCACTGCTCTCTTCAAAGCTATCATCAGGAGCATTTACCTCTGCCGAGGTTTCTGCTTCTTTTTGTTTAGCTATGCCCTGTCCCCAGAGGAGGAGCGTACAGAGGCAGGCCAACCTCCTTGAGCTGTGGTGGGCTCCACCCAATTCGAGCTTCCCGATGGCTTTGTTTACCCACTTAGGCCTCAGCAATGGCGGGCGCCCCTCCCCCAGCCTTGCTGCTGCCTCACAGTTAGATCTCAGACTGCTGTGCTAGCAGTGAGGGAGGCTCCGTGGGCATGGAACCCTCTGTGCCAGGTGTGGGATATAATCTCCAAGCGTGCCATTTGCTAAGACCGTTGGTAAAGCGCAGTATTACGGTGGGAGTTACCCAATTTTCCAGGTGTTGTGTGTCTCAGTTCCCCTGGCTAGGAGAAGGTCTTCCCTTTCCCCTTGTGCTTCCCAGGTGTGGTGATGCCTCTCCCTGCTTCAGCTCTCGCTGGTCGGTCTGTACCAGCTGACCAGCACTGATTGTCTGGCACTCCCCAATGAGGTGAACCCGGTACCTCAGTTGAAAGTGCAGAGATCACCTGTCTTCTTTGTCGACAACTCATGCTGGGACCTGGATGCTGGAGCCCTTCTTATTCGGCCATCTTGGGTGTGCCCGAGTAAGCATCTTAATCCTGAATTCTAATTTGATTGCATTGTGGTCTGAGAGACAGTTTGTTATCATTTCTGTTCTTTTGCATTTGCTGAGGAATGTTTTGCTTCCAATTATGTGGTCAGTTTTAGAATAAGTGCTATGTGATGCTGAGAATAATGTATATTCTGTTGATTTGGAGTGGAGAGGTCTGTAGATGTCTGTTAGGTCTACTTGGTCCAGAGCTGAGTTGAAGTCCTGAATATCCTTGTTAATTTTTTGTCTCATTGTTCTAATATTGACAGTGGGGTGTTAAAGTCTCCCACTATTATTGTGTTGGAGTTTAAGTCTCTTTTTAGGTCTCTAAGAACTTGCTATATGAATCTGGGTGCTCATGTATTGGGTGCACATATATTTAGGATAGTTAGCTCTTCTTGTTGTATTGATCCCTTTACCATTATGTAATGCCTTTGTCTTTTTGGATCTTTGTTGGTTTAAAGTCTGTTTCATCTGAGACTAGGATTGCAATCCCTGCTTTGTTTTACTTTCCATTTGCTTGTTAAATCTTCTTCCATCCCTTTATTTTGAGCCTATTTGTGTCTTTGCACATGAGATGGGTCTCCTCAATACAGCAAACTGATGGGTCTTGACTTTTTATCCAATTTGCCAGTCTGTGTCTTTTAATTGGAGCATTTAGTCCATTTACATTTAAGGTTAATATTGTTATGTGTGAATTTTATCCTTGTGATGCTAGCTGGTTACTTTTCCCATTAATTGATGCAGTTTCTTCATAGTATCAATGGTCTTTACAGTTTTGTATGTTTTTGCAGGTCCTGGTACTGGTTTTTCCTTTCCATGTTTAGTGCTTCCTTCAGGCACTCTTGTAAGGCAGCCAATTGGTGACAATCTCTCTCAGCATTTGCTTGTCTGTAAAGGATTTGATTTCTCCTTTGCTTATGAAGCTTAGTTTCGCTGGATATGAAATTCTGGGTTGAAAATTGGTTTTTTTAAGAATGTTGGATGTTGGTCCCCGCTCTCTTCTGGCATGTAGGGTTTCTGCAGAGAGATCTGTTGTTAGTCTGATGGGCTTCTGTTTGTGGGTAACCCGACCTTTCTTTCTGGCTGCCCTTAACATTTTTTCCTTCATTTCAACCTTGGTGAATCTGATGATTATGTTTCTTAGGGTTGCTCTTCTGGAGGTGTATCTTTGTGGTGGTCTCTGTATTTCCTCAATTTGCATGTTGGTCTGTCTTGCTATGTTGGGGAAGTTCTCCTAGATAATATCCAGAAGAGTGTTTTCCAACTTGGTTCCATTCTCCCCGTCAGTTTCATTTACCCCAGTCAAACGTAGATTTGATCTTTTTATATATTCCCATATTTCTTGGAGGCTTTTGTTTGTTCTGCTTTATTCTTTTTTTCCCCAATCTTGTCTTCACACTTTATTTCATTAATTTGATTTTCAATCTCTGATATCCTTTTTTCCGCTTGATCAGTTTGGCTGTTTATACTTGTATATGCTTCATGAAGTTCTTATGCTGTGTTTTCAGCTCCATCAGGTCATTTATGTTCTCCTCCAGACTGGTTATTCTAGTTAGCAATTCCTCTAACCTTTTTTCAAGGTTCTTAGCCTCCTTGCATTGGGTTAGAACATGCTCCTTTAGCTCAAAGGAGTTTGTTATTATCCACCTTCTGAAGCCTACTTCTCTCAGTTCGTCAATGTCATTCTCCATCTGTTTTTGTTCCCTTGCTTGCGAGGAGTTGTGAACCTTTGGAGGAGAAGAGGTGTGCTGGTTTTTGGAATTCTCAGCCTTTCTGTGATGGTTTTTCCTCATCTTCATGAATTTATCTACTTTTGGTCTTTGATGTTCCTGACCTTCATATGGGGTTTCTCTGTGGATGTCCTTTTTGTTGATGTTGATGCTATTCCTTTCTCTTTGTTAGTTTTCCTTCTAACAATCAGACCCCTCTGCTGCAGGTCTGCTGGAGTTTGCTGGAGGTCCAATCCAGACCCTATTTGCCTGGGTATCATCAGTGGAGGCTGCAGAACAGCAAAGATTGCTGCCTGTTCCTTCATGAGGAATGTTATGGAGGCATAGTAAGCCTTCTTCAATATTTAATTGTCTGCATATTGATGGATATTTTTAGGGATGAAGATAAGTGGTTCTTGTTTGTAGTGGATACAATGCTTATGAGGATAGTAGAGCTCTTTTTAAATAGAGTCTTTTGGGTAGAAACTCCCTTGATGAAGTTCCTGAATTCTTTTACTTTGCTGATCCTCAATTCAGTTTCATCAGCTTACCCAGAGTTTATCAAACTTTGGAGGAATGATTTTAGCAACCAAATTTGGACAGATGCAGTGGCTCATGCCTATAAACCCAGCATTTTGGGAGGCCAAGGCAGGAGGATCACTTGAGGCAAGGAGTTTGAGACCAGCCTGGGCAACACGGTGAAACCCCATCTCAAAAAAAAA
>NW_016816238.1:35643-39344 GCF_001698545.2 Rhinopithecus bieti
AAAAAAAAAAAAAAAAAAAAAAACAATTAAGTTAGTGGGGTGTGTCACTGTGTACCTGCAGTCCCAGCTACTCAGGAGGCTGAGTTGAGAGGATCACTTAAGCCTAGGAGGTGGTGGCTGCAGTGAGCCATGATTGTGTCACTGCCCTTGAGCCTGGGCAACAGAGTGAGACTCTGTTTCTTTAAATAAATAAATATGTAATAAAAGTGGAAAAAAACAGGCAAATGTATAAGTCACTGATCTGTAACTCTAACGTGACAGTTTATTTACTAATTGTATTGCCAACTGACACTGATTGCTCAGACCCTTAAGATGCACTCTTCTGTGAGGATTTCACTCAAGACACCAAATTACAGACAATGAATGTTCCATGGAGAACAGAGTTGAAATACTTCCATGTATATTCTCTCTGAGAAAACCACCTCTTTTCCAGGAGAGGTTGTTCTGCAGAGGGTGCCAGATCCCAATCCTGAAGAATCCGAGCACCTTTTGAAATTGTATTCTGGGGGTGAGGCCCTGCTTGTTCACCTTAATCAGACAGGTGAATTTCCTCAGCTTCCTCAGCCATTGATTTCTAAATGGTCTCTTGGTTTGAGTTGCAGATAAGCTTTCTTGATGTAGATCCTTTCCGTTTTCCTTGTAGGTACTTCATGGTTCAGACTTTCACTACTGCAACTAGTTCCGTAAAGTGATTACTATGTGCTAGATTGTTTACTAAGTGTTTTCCATGAAATATTTAGCTGTCACGTCAACCCTACACAGGTCTGGCCAATAAACATTTCTGCAGTAATTGAAATTTTCTATAATATCAGCACTACCTAACTCTGGTAGCTATTAACACATGTGAATATCAAGCACTTAAAATGTTTCCAGCGCGACTAAGAAACTGAAGTTTTAATTTTGTTTAGTTTTGATTAATTAAAATGTAAATAGCTAGTGTGGCCAGTGGCTATGGTATTGAGACGATGCAGATACAAGTACTTTGATTCTCATATTGCATGTAGAGAAGCTACAGTTCAAAGAAATTAAATAATTTTCTCAAGGTCACAGAACTTGCAAATGGCAGAGCAGGGATTTGATTCTGAAGTGAATGTCCTTATCCCTGTAGTGTTTGGCCACTATTTAGACTGTGCCTGCTCTTCTTGTATCCAAATTTGTAAAGAAACACCTCTGGTACATTTGCAATTAACCATTCAAAGAAATAAAACTGATAATTATACAATAAAGGACAACAGTCATTAAAACAGAACTACCTTGGTCCCAAAATAGAAGTATGGCTAATGGAACAGAATAAAAAGTGTACAGGTATGAAAATAGATGTTCATGTGTTATCTTTATATTCGTATATTACTGTGATGAACTGAGCATCACAAAAGAATAAGAAAGGAAGAGCTATTTAACTAATGATTCGGGAAAACTGGTTATCAATTAAACATCCATAAGCTCCTAACCTAGCATATTGTATGAAAATATATTTCAAATGGCTTAAGATTCAATTATTAAAGAACAAACTTGTTTAAAAAGTCAAATCACAGACAAGAAACAGCAGAAAATTCATTTAAGAAACCATCTATTCCATGGTAAGTTCTGAAGAAATCATGAAGGAAAAAATTACAGATTTGACTGCTTAAGAAGTAAAGACTAATGAACAATAAAAATATACTTAGAATCAAAAGGAAAACAGATTTGGGGAATATTTGCAATGAATAAGAAAGACAAGGGTGATAATTACATTATTAATAAGAAAACCTTAAGACACCCAGGAAAGTTAATGGAAAAGAACGTGAACAGACAGTTCACACACCAGGGGATATAACTAGTGATTGAGCTTATAGGGAATAGTTGAAATAGGGCTTTTCAAAGAGGTACAAATTAAGTGATGACAAGATAGCATCTTATACCTTTTGAATTAGCAAACATTTCAGAAAATAATAATTCTTTGTGTTGAAGATAAGGCAGAAAACTGCTGTATATGTTGCCTGCGGCAGCTAAAATTACTCTGATTCAGGAAGCAAATTTGATGAAGTAATCAAGAACCATAAAAATGTTCATTCAGTCTGACTTAATAATCCGCCCCTGAAAATTTATCTGAGGAAAAAATCCTTAGGAAAATTCACCTCCTTTTATCATCAAACCTTTAAAGTAGAGGAAAGGCCATATATTAAATAATGTGAAGATTTTAATTTGTAGAGTTAGCCCTAATAAGGAAAGGAAGGGAAGCAATCTAAAATGCTGAGTCTTTGGTGAAGGCCATTAAATATATTATGATACATGTACTCTGTAGAATATTATGCATCTGTTAAAGTGATAATTATGGCCACTGCATGGAAAATGTTTATAATGGCAAATGAAAAACAGCAGGATACACATTTGTATCTTGTCTAAAATTTTCAACCCTGTCAAAAGATACACATGAGGGCCAGGTGGTGGCTCATGCCTGTAATCCCAGCACTTAGGAAGGCCAAGGCAGGCAGATCACTTCAGGTCAGGGGTTCAAGACCAGTCTGGCCAACATGACGAAACCCCTTCTCTACTAAAAAAATATAAAAATTAGCCGGGTGTGGTGGCATACTATGCCTGTAATCCCAGCTACTTGGTAGGCTGAGGCAGGAAAATCACTTGAACCTGTGAAGTGGAGGTTGTGGTGAGCCGAGATTGCACCACTACACTCTAGCCTGGGTGACAGAGCAAAACTCCATGTCCAAGAAAAACAAAACAAACAAACAAACAAACAAAAAACCCCACATGCCTAAGGACCCAGACTGGAAGGGAACTCACAGCAAACAAAAACAGTTGGTATGTTAGGGTCGTGGGACTTTTTTTTATTTTTATTTACCTTTGTCCTATTTTCTCAACAAACACAAACTGGAAATGGAAACACAGTCACAGGAATGAAGGATATTCATAAAACATTGTTTCCTGTTGGAAGCTGCCTTTTTTTCTCCTTTGCCCTCAGACGTGTACTCCTCATTTTGATGAGCAGCAAGTGATCAGAATTATCCAGCCTTCAGTCAAACATAATCTGTAGAAGAAAGCACTGCTTTGTGCAAGGAGATTTACTGGGTGATGGTTGGCAAAAGAAAGGATGCACAAAGACTCTGTGTGGGCAAATTTAGCAGAGGTACTGAAAACGAAAGGAGAGGCCATCTGGTAGAATGTGCTGTGGCAAATTAAACTGAGTCTTATGAACATGAAATACCAGAAGAAAATCCAAATGCCCTGGACTTGGAAAAAGCCCATCTGAGGCACTATAAAACCAATCAACTACAGACTGACAATATGCTGCTCATAAGCTCAGATATGCCCATTACTAGGGAGAGCATCATTCAAGCCAGATTCTGCAGAGCTCATTTGATGTGGATTTCCCTTAGGGGAAAAAAATCAAGAAATTACCCACCGTGTCCCGCACACATACGCAGATGCCTGATACAGAGCTAATGTTTCAATAAATATGGTAAATGCATAATGATCTGGAAGGCATTGGTTTGGCTTCTCCTGCCTCACATTCATTAGTGAACTCTCACACCCAAACTGGACAACTAGACTTGGGTATGGATATAAGGAGCCATTTTTCCCTCCCTCCCTCCCTCCTTTCCCCACTTGCCTTTCTCTTTTTCCTCCCAATTCTTTTCGTTCTTTCCTCTCCCCTCCCTCCATCTCTCCCTCCTTCTCTCCCTCCCTCCCCTCTGTCCCTCCCTCCC
>NW_016816238.1:42476-51848 GCF_001698545.2 Rhinopithecus bieti
CCTTCCTTCCTTCCTTCCTTCCTTCCTTCCTTCCTTCCTTCCTTCCTTCCTTCTTTCCTTCCTTTATTTCTCTCTCCCTCCCTCCCTTCCTTCCTTTCTTTCTCTCTCCCTCCCTTCCTCCCTCCCTTCCTTCTTTTCTTCATTCCTTCTTTCCTGGCCCTCCCTCCCTCCCTCTTCCTCCCTTCCTTCCTTCCCTCCTTCCTCTCACTCTCTCCCTCCCTCCCTTTCTTTCTTCCCCTCCTCTTTCTTTTCTTCTCTTTCTTTTCTTTCTTTTCTTTTCTTTTCTTTTCTTTCCTAAGCAGTTCATATCCATATGATTTAGCCTGTATGTCTGGAATACTTTATAGTTCCACTACGCTTTCCCCCTCATTTCGTCCTGATGTTCCTTCAATTCTCCATTTCCTCTATTTTTACTCTGAGGCTCTTTTGAGTGCATGTATCCTCCATATTCAGCTACTTCTGCTTTTCCCAACCCTTAATGCTTTGATTGCTTCCATTAGAGTGTCGATAAATTTGTCGTGATCCTTGTCTGTATATAGTTCTTCCTTGTATTTCAAGTCCCTTTATGATAACTCTGCTACAAGTGTGCTTTCAATGGCACTGTAGTTCTGCTGTGGCTTTGGGGCTGGTTTGGTTTTCTTTTCAAGGAAATAGCTACGTGTGGTAACTTGATTGAGGAAGGGCACAAAAGCAGTCTAAGTGTTTGAAGGACTGTCTCTGGGAAGAGGAGCTTAGCTATTCCCACGTGGCTAGAAAGGGCACAACAAATCTCACTGGGAGGTGGACTTGGACTCTGTAAAAGAAAGCACATTCTAATATAGCAGGTGAAGGACAGAATGGGCTATTTCCAGGGCGGGCATATCTGGGTGTTCAGTTTGTGCATTGTTCAAAGACACCTGGCCGAGAAAATGAATGGGAGCTGAAATGCAGGCCGTGCTTTGCTCACTAAGCCCTGTGTTCTGGAGTGAGGCCATGCCGACCTGGAAGAATGGGTGCCTAGAGAAGTTACCTTTTGCTATTCCACATAAAGACACCATTATGTACTAGTGGTAGCCTTAGCTATCCCAGGAGGGGATATTGTCCACTGTTGCAGAACAAGGGAGCGAATAGATGAACTTGTGTGCTAGAGGAAGTGCTTGCCTCTTCTCCACCATCTCCACATTTCCTGGGTGTGCTTTGATTCTACTGCACTGCCAAACAATCCTTTTTTCTAAACTTGTCTGTGCCAATCTTGCATCTTCTTATCCCACATATGCTAACAACATCCACATTAAGACTCTCAACTTCCCCGAAATGGATAGGTGCCATCACATACCGTGCTGGATTGAATTCTCATTTCAGAGAATACATCTTCTTTCTTCTTTTCAATGAGGATCAGCATCCCATTCTTGCCCATCACCTAGTACTTTGTTAGGAACACAGGAGGTAAGGCAAACTGAAAGCACTTCGAAAACTATGAAGAATTTTTTCATCAATATCATTAGACAAGATCCTGTTACAATGGGAAGTCAAGAGGCTTTACTGACATTTAGTGCCTCTTATTTCACCATTAAGATTCCCTGTCTACAACAGTTCATAGTTGAGTCTCTATTCATCAGACTTTCTGCAGGGTTGACATACACACCATTTATTTGGCTCTCAGTGTATAACATTTGGTAGTGAGTCACCCTTTCCTGTGTACATCTTGTTTACCCCAGATAGGCTGTAAGCTCCTGGACCAATTCAGGGAACTACATACTAGTTGCCTGGTGTGGAAACGAAATGCTTTATTTCAGAAAGTCACTTCTCTCCATGAGGAAAGAACAGTGAGAGTCATTTTAAATTGTTGTAGTTGAATTCCACATGGCAACTGAGATGGTCCCAAGATTTGGGCCATGTCAATTTAGGGAGTAGGTAATTAAAGGCAGTCCAACAATTCCACAAATTTATAGTTAGGTGCCATGCCATGCACTGTCTTGGAATTCCCCACAATGACATTGTGTAATGTATACTTTTTGAATTCAATTGAATTTATCCTTCCTTCCACCTTTCCTCCCTTCCTTCAACAAATATTCATTGAGACTGTACTATGTTTCAGTTTTTGTTCCAATGAACAAAAACAGACAAAAGTCTGTGCCATCATGGAACTTTCTATTCTTGTCCAGATCTGCCATTTACTAGCTGTGTGTAGACTCAACCAAATCACTTCCGTCTCTGGAACAAGTGTGTTCTTCTGTGTACACTGAAGGTTTCACAAATGTTTCAATTTTTCCTTCCTATTATTTTTTCTTTAATCAACTTCCGTACTTTTAATTGCTTTCTTGATCACCTATTTTCGCCTAATATCCAGTACTGTAAGGAAAATAACAAGGATGCCCTTTTTCAATGGTTCACCTTTGGGTATATTTATATCCATGTTTGACTAGATCATTCCTTTTTTTAATATCATCAATTTGTTTAGTCCAAAGATAGTGGCTGTTGTATTTTCCATCTTGAGTGCCAAGCTCACAATGAGCTGTTACTCAGTTTTTGAAATATTTTCTCCCATTATAACATCAGCCTTCTTTCATTTATTTCCTTTAGTCCTCTGTCCTGAGAGCATCCCCCGGAGTTATAGCCTTGGATTCTCAAGCTGCAGGAGATTGCCTGTTTAACCATGACAAATGCTCAGGACAAAATTGAGCCTTTTTTGTCTTATAATTTTATTTGTTTAAATCTTGACTGCTTATAGTAAATATCCTCTCAAAGATAATTTCATTTCCAAACAATTTGGTACCTGATTTGACGCAGCTTGAGTATTTATTTTGAGGATATCGTTTTCTTTTTTAATGAGTTCCCCAAAATAGCTTTTAGTGTTTTACATCTTTCTTTTCTTCCCTGGCTATCAGCGAGATTGTAGTTAGCATTGCTGGAGGATTATTAGTTTATTAATAATAATTGTCTCTTAAATTTCTGTTTTGGCAGCAGCATTTTGGTCATTATTGAAAAAAATAGAGCTTTTAAAAATTGGAAATGAGCTTTTAAGGAATCCTGAAATAAAGATAAATGTACTCCTGTATGATTTTTATAGCGTTTGCAGTCCAGTGATCATTCTCACATTGTTTAAGTTTCAGTTTCAAGGTGCGTTGTCCCCCTTTATCCGCGGGGAATGTGTTCCAAGACCCCTGGCGGATGCCTGAAACCCTAGAAAAAAAACCTAGAAAAAAAAAATGTTTTTTCCTACACATACTTACCTATGATAAAGTTTAACTTATAAATTAGGCACAGTAAGATTCACGATGACAACAATAAAATAGATCAATTATAATAATATGCTGTAATAAAAGTTATGTGAATGTAGTCTTTTTCTCTCAGAATATCTTATACTGTGATCACGTATTTCCTGACTGTGAGTGACCATGGCTCACTGAAAATTGAAAGTGAAACCACAGATAAGGGTGGGGACTACGATAGTAAGGTAAGATTGGTATTAACATATTGTCTGAGCAAGGCAACTAAATGTGTTCTTTTTGGAATGCATACTATTATAATTCAGGTTTAATTATTAAACAGCATTGGTCTAAAGGGATGAAGGTTCTGTTTTCGACCCATAATTTAACACATGTCAAGTTTGAATGTACACGGTAGCTCAAAAAACGACCTGCCTTTGGTGGTTGTTTCCAGGATGCTGTGAGCATTGCAATTATCAATAAGGAAAGCACTGACCAACTCCAGGAACCACATCTAGTTGCCTGGTATGGAAAGGAAATGCTTTTATTTTAGAAAGTCACTTCTCTGCATGAGCAAGGAACAGTGAGAGTCATTTTAAACTATCGTAGTTGAATTCCAAATGGCAACTGAGGTGGTCCCAAGATTTGGGCTGTGTCAATGTAGGGAGTAGAGGATTAAACGCAGTTCAACAATTTTATGAATTTCTAGTTAGTAGGTGGCTGGGAACTGTTTATTATTGTTAATGTTATTGAAAAATCAGTTGTTTCATATTAATACATCATCCCTTATCCAGTCCTCCAGCCCCAGTGAATCCTGTGTTGATATAGCAATGTGCTCATAGTGCTATTTTACTGAATCAGTTGTTAAACAAATATTTATGCAATGCCTACTATTTTACAGACATTATATCAGGCACTGGGGAATTTATGTTGGTGAATAAATAGACATGGTTCCTGCTCTCGTGAAACTTAAAATCTGGTCTTTTTAAGCAAGCCATTTCACTTTTCTGAGAGTCGATTTCATTATCTTAAAATAGGCATAATGCCTATCTGGAAGGATTGTGGTGAGAATAAAATGAGACTGTGTCTATAAAGCACTGGCATGATGTTTGGCACATAGAACATGGCAGAGCCTCAACAAATGATGGCTTTTATAATCATTGTGAGTGCTAGAGAGCCCCAGTGCAGGTCAGTGGTTTGAAGAGCTATTGAAGAGGTTCTTGGTGAAGGTTCACCCCTTGGAGTATCTCCACTAAATCCACTGAGTGGGAAGATTTGAAGGTAACAGGCTACGGGGATTGAACTTTTCCCACATGGACATTTTAAAAATCAGTTCAAATACATTTGAATGAGAGAGTAAAGTACATTAAGCACGGAATTTCTTGAACTCACCATGGGAAATTTAAAGCTGACCATTTTCTCTGGCATTTTGGAATTATCAAAAGGCCAGACAGAATGCACAATCCACTTCTCGGCTGCCAGGAGTGAAGGAGAGAGGAGGTGAGGTTAAATGATTTGAAATTCGGTTCATCTGTGTTAGAGCAGGTCCAAACAATCCTAGCTGTTAATTTTAGTCAGTTGAGTCCAGAGTAAAGGTTTGTAAAGGGCATAAGAAAGCAACATTACCTTTTTCCCACAATGAGCACTTAAAAGATCTTTTTAAAGTGTTTCTGAAATGTAAAAGAAATAGTCTTACTGCAGTTTTTAAAAGCAGAAGGTTCCTGTGTCCATTAAAATTATTTTATTGTCATATTACTGTAAATTGGAAAGGACCACAAATATATTATGCTTAACTTCCAGATTCAAGTGTCTTGCAAAAAGTTAAACACATGTAATGGTTTATGCTCTTTAAAATGTTTTTGCACTTATTTTATTCTGCCCAATAGGGCAGAAATTATTGTCTGAGTTTCATAGGTGAAGGCGTTGAAGTACAGATGCTTATCCAAGATCCTGCTATTTGTTAGAAGCAGATAACAGGACGAGAAACACAGCTTTTCTTATTTCACAGCACTTGGCCATAGCAACTACTTTTTGCTGTTTCACATTGACAAGAATAGGTTAGTACCTGAATTCTTTAAGACAGATAAAAAGTAATTAAGTCTGAGTCTCCTCAAACAAGATATCCCTCCATAAAAAGATGGATGTTGTAGGATCATGAAGAAGGCAGTCTTTAAAAATCTCAGCAAAGAATATCATTGTGATTAGCGATAGAGTAAAAGCTGTGAGAATTGCACAGATTCCAAAATGCTGTGAAGGTGATCTGCTGGTCCTTTTACCAAGTGGGGAATATGGTGATATGGTTTTGGGGTATTTGTGCTTTATTTATTTATTTATTTTGAGACAGGGTCTCACTCTGTCACCCGAGCTGAAGGTTCACTGCAGCCTTCACCTCCACAGGCTCAGATAATCCTTCCATCTCAGCCTCCCGAGTAGTTGCGACTACGTGTGCATACCACCAGGTCCAGTTAATTTTGTATTTTTTGTAGAAACAGGGTTTTGCCATGTTGCCCAGGCTGGTCTCAAACTCCTGGTCTCAAGTGATCCTCCCACAGTGCTGGGATTACAGGCGTGAGCCATTGCGCCTGGCCTATTTGTGCTTTTAATGTACATTAGTCCGTAACTGGCTCTTGAGCTTCTGCTTCATGCCTCCCACAGTGCCAACCCTAGGATTGTAAGCCCCGCATTCTAATTCACTTATAATCATAATGTAGGACTTGATGTAAAACATGAGACGACTTGATGTTTCTGGGTAACAATGGGTGCAGCTCTTGATTATTCATAGTCTGATTATCCTTACTGGAGAGTATTCTGTCTCATGTTAATTCTTGTTGTCTGAATGCCTACCTATTACCTTTATAAACTCCAGATTTAAAGTTTGTGTAGGGTGGGGCACGGTGGCTCATGCCTGTAATCTCAGCACTTTGGGAGGCTGAGGCAGGAGGATCGCTTGAGCCCAGGAATTCGAGACAAGCCTGGGCAACAAAGCAAGAGACCATCTCTTAAAAAACTAAAACTAAAAAAACAAAACAAAACAAAAAAACAGCCAGGCACCCTGGCACACGCCTGGAGTCCCAGCTACTCAGGAAGCAGAGGCAGGAGGATTGCTTCAGCCCAGAAGTTCGAGGTTGCAGTGAGCTATGATTGCATCACTGCACTCCAGTCTGGGTGACAGAGCAAGAGACACTATCTCAAAACAAGAACAAAACAAATTTTATTTAGAACTGAAAGTGGGGGGATAGATGGAAACGATTTCACTTTTATCTTACAGCTTGTGTAGGTAGACCAGTTTAATGAGGAAGGAGCTGACAATCTTGCCTATGGTGTTTGGGAGATTATAGATTGTATTTATCCGTGTTTATGTTGTACTCCACGACTACAAATTATTGGCAGCTTGCTGTAAACAAATGACGAAGTAAATCTGCAGTTGAAGTTACCTAGTGTCTCCAGGATTTCAGGGATGATCAAGGACAGGTAGCAGAGCCTGGGACCATCAGCTGTGTGTTGGCCTCCTCTCATTCTGAACCCCTCTCCTACTTTAATCAAAACCCTGATACTTAAGGGACTGAACTAGCTGTGACATCCATTTATCCATTTTATAGAATGGCTCTAGGTAACTACAGGGCCATAATCGGAATTCTATACTGAGATGGGTCCCTAGGCTCATTAATTGATGACAGGGTAGGAGAAGACTTTGACACCTACAAATTCATTAGAGACAGCTGAATGGATTTATTCCAAGGAGGTCACCTTTGAAAACTCAGTGAATTTCTCTGGGTGAATAACAATGCAAATAGGCAAGGATGAAACTTTAGATTTAATCTACATCTGCTGCAAGAATTTTCTGATATAGAACTGTTTAGCCCAAGTCCTGATTGAAAAGGTGAGTAACATTGATATTGTCTTTCTGAAATGGATTAGAAATAGGGCTGGAAATTGGATGCTAGTAAGAGGGACATATATAAGGTTTATGACGTAAACCCCAATACATGGAATTTACTATGATTATATTAAAATAGAGACAATGTCATGTTTATACAGCCTGTAATATCATGCATAATGTCAAATGCCCTTTGGAGTTACTCCTGTCCCTTGTACTAATAACACGGCAGTTTTTTGAGTCCTTGCGTAGGGAAACAGTAAAATTTCCAGGAGTGCATCTTTTCAATAATGCAAAGGATACAGATCAGTGTTTAACAAGTTTTTCTCTCTCTCTCTCTCTTTTTTTTTTTTTTTTTAAGAGACAGGGTCTTGCTCTGTTGCCCAGGCTGGAGTGCAGTGGTGCAATCATAGCTCACTGTAGCCTTGAACTCCTGGGCTCAAGTGATCCTCGCTCCTCAGCCTCCCAAATAGCTAAGACTACAGACGTGCGTCACCACACCCAGCTAATTTTAAAAGTTTGTAGAGACACAGTCTTGCTATGTTTCCCAGACTGGTCTCAAATTCCTGGCCTCGAGCTATTCTCTCTCCTCAGCCTCCCAAAGTGCTGGGATTATGGGTGTGAGCCACCTTGCCTGGCCTCACAACCTTTTGAAAATGATCACCCCTAAGGAGGAAATTCAATTTAAATCATCCTAATGACAGAACTTAAATACTAAGGAATAAGATTTAGGGGAGGAGGATTGGATGTCAAGGGCCACAAACTACGGTAATATCTTTTTTTTCACTTTTCCCCAAATCAATTTTCTTCCCCTTATGGACGATATCACCCTTGTTGGAAATGCATGATATAGATCTGTGAAGCCAGCCAATTTATGATGTGATATTTAAATTGTCTCTGGTTATGGATATTGTTTCTATTGCCCACATTAACCCTCAAGAGGAGGGCAGTAATGCGAATTAAGTTCTTGCTATGTGTTAGATCCTTTCCATGCATTGTTTAATTTCACCCCTACAACAACCCTGAAGTTGAGAAGTTAAGCAACTTTCCCAGACTCACACAGTGGCAAGTCAGGGATTGAACCCAGGCCTTTCTGATGCCAGAGACTAGGATGTTTCTAACACTTGCTTATCTTACAGGAGGCATTACAAGATGTGTCTTATGTAGAAAGGACATAATTGTGGGTGTTTATTTCTGAAGTTGATTTTGGAGTCTCTGGACTGCATTTTGGCTACCCTCGGGTAGAATAGAAAAGAGAAATTTGATTAATACTAAATTTTCTCTTTTATTCTCTTGACTCCTCTTTAATGGTTTGTATTGTGTTTCTTAGTATTATGTGGAAATAACCTTAGCTTCTTGATATGTGCTGAGACCCTAGGAACTCAGTGACTTGCAGTATAGGTTGGATAAGGTTAATATTATATTCATAACACAGATTTTATAGCTCTTCTACTAATCTTTACATAGATTAATGCCTCTCAGTTTTACAAAAAATAGACCATTAATTGTGAAGCTAGAAGAGGACAATTCATGACAGAAAATGTTAGGTTAGTAGAACAATAATCATTTACACAGGATTGGTAAAGAAAGGGAAAGGTAAACTGATTTTCAACATCTAGTGCTTGAGAAGTTGATATGCACATAAAATCAAACCAGGTAGCTTTGACCTAGCTCTGGGAAGAGAATATATCAGGTTGTATTGATGATGCATTGACGAGAATACATCAGTGTGTATGATGGGGAGCGTGTGTGTGTGTGTGTGTGTGTGTGTGTAGATGTAGAAAATAGCAGTTTCTTATCTGGACTTTAGACTTCATAGTTAAGTAAATTATGTTCATACGTGTGTATGTGTAGACTTTCCACCTGTGCTTTAACGCCTCTGTCTCCACCTCCATCCCTTTCTTCTGTCTCCCCAGTGGGCAATGGTGCAAGTAAACCACATTCGAAATGCTTGGTCCCAGTGTCGTCAGCAACTGATTCATAGGTGCTCCCCTCATTTTAGATAAGAAGAAATTGAGATTTGCAAAAGTCACACAAGCTGGAGCTTAGATTGCCTGATTTATACTGGTATATTGCACTGTCTGTCGGCCTTCACTGTTTCTGACTCTCTGCTCCTTAGGAAAAAAGTGTGGGAAAATGTGCTGGCACCTTCATCTGGTGGCCAGAGACCAGTTCTAGACTAGAGGTAAGCTTTAAAGAGAATAAAAGTGAGGAAAATTAGCTCACCAGCGCATGTCATTCTTTACATAATAATACGTTGGCTACGATGTGGGCTTTGAAAGAAAAAGAAAATGAAAGTCTTTCTCA
>NW_016816238.1:52022-64353 GCF_001698545.2 Rhinopithecus bieti
GATCTGCTGGTCCTTTTACCAAGTGGGGAATATGGTGATATGGTTTTGGGGTATTTGTGCTTTATTTATTTATTTATTTTGAGACAGGGTCTCACTCTGTCACCCGAGCTGAAGGTTCACTGCAGCCTTCACCTCCACAGGCTCAGATAATCCTTCCATCTCAGCCTCCCGAGTAGTTGCGACTACGTGTGCATACCACCAGGTCCAGTTAATTTTTGTATTTTTTGTAGAAACAGGGTTTTGCCATGTTGCCCAGGCTGGTCTCAAACTCCTGGTCTCAAGTGATCCTCCCACAGTGCTGGGATTACAGGCGTGAGCCATTGCGCCTGGCCTATTTGTGCTTTTAATGTACATTAGTCCGTAACTGGCTCTTGAGCTTCTGCTTCATGCCTCCCACAGTGCCAACCCTAGGATTGTAAGCCCCGCATTCTAATTCACTTATAATCATAATGTAGGACTTGATGTAAAACATGAGACGACTTGATGTTTCTGGGTAACAATGGGTGCAGCTCTTGATTATTCATAGTCTGATTATCCTTACTGGAGAGTATTCTGTCTCATGTTAATTCTTGTTGTCTGAATGCCTACCTATTACCTTTATAAACTCCAGATTTAAAGTTTGTGTAGGGTGGGGCACGGTGGCTCATGCCTGTAATCTCAGCACTTTGGGAGGCTGAGGCAGGAGGATCGCTTGAGCCCAGGAATTCGAGACAAGCCTGGGCAACAAAGCAAGAGACCATCTCTTAAAAAACTAAAAACTAAAAAAACAAAAACAAAAACAAAAAAACAGCCAGGCACCCTGGCACACGCCTGGAGTCCCAGCTACTCAGGAAGCAGAGGCAGGAGGATTGCTTCAGCCCAGAAGTTCGAGGTTGCAGTGAGCTATGATTGCATCACTGCACTCCAGTCTGGGTGACAGAGCAAGAGACACTATCTCAAAACAAGAACAAAACAAATTTTATTTAGAACTGAAAGTGGGGGGATAGATGGAAACGATTTCACTTTTTATCTTACAGCTTGTGTAGGTAGACCAGTTTAATGAGGAAGGAGCTGACAATCTTGCCTATGGTGTTTGGGAGATTATAGATTGTATTTATCCGTGTTTATGTTGTACTCCACGACTACAAATTATTGGCAGCTTGCTGTAAACAAATGACGAAGTAAATCTGCAGTTGAAGTTACCTAGTGTCTCCAGGATTTCAGGGATGATCAAGGACAGGTAGCAGAGCCTGGGACCATCAGCTGTGTGTTGGCCTCCTCTCATTCTGAACCCCTCTCCTACTTTAATCAAAACCCTGATACTTAAGGGACTGAACTAGCTGTGACATCCATTTATCCATTTTATAGAATGGCTCTAGGTAACTACAGGGCCATAATCGGAATTCTATACTGAGATGGGTCCCTAGGCTCATTAATTGATGACAGGGTAGGAGAAGACTTTGACACCTACAAATTCATTAGAGACAGCTGAATGGATTTATTCCAAGGAGGTCACCTTTGAAAACTCAGTGAATTTCTCTGGGTGAATAACAATGCAAATAGGCAAGGATGAAACTTTAGATTTAATCTACATCTGCTGCAAGAATTTTCTGATATAGAACTGTTTAGCCCAAGTCCTGATTGAAAAGGTGAGTAACATTGATATTGTCTTTCTGAAATGGATTAGAAATAGGGCTGGAAATTGGATGCTAGTAAGAGGGACATATATAAGGTTTATGACGTAAACCCCAATACATGGAATTTACTATGATTATATTAAAAATAGAGACAATGTCATGTTTATACAGCCTGTAATATCATGCATAATGTCAAATGCCCTTTGGAGTTACTCCTGTCCCTTGTACTAATAACACGGCAGTTTTTTGAGTCCTTGCGTAGGGAAACAGTAAAAATTTCCAGGAGTGCATCTTTTCAATAATGCAAAGGATACAGATCAGTGTTTCACAAGTTTTTCTCTCTCTCTCTCTCTTTTTTTTTTTTTTTTTAAGAGACAGGGTCTTGCTCTGTTGCCCAGGCTGGAGTGCAGTGGTGCAATCATAGCTCACTGTAGCCTTGAACTCCTGGGCTCAAGTGATCCTCGCTCCTCAGCCTCCCAAATAGCTAAGACTACAGACGTGCGTCACCACACCCAGCTAATTTTTAAAAGTTTGTAGAGACACAGTCTTGCTATGTTTCCCAGACTGGTCTCAAATTCCTGGCCTCGAGCTATTCTCTCTCCTCAGCCTCCCAAAGTGCTGGGATTATGGGTGTGAGCCACCTTGCCTGGCCTCACAACCTTTTGAAAATGATCACCCCCTAAGGAGGAAATTCAATTTAAATCATCCTAATGACAGAACTTAAATACTAAGGAATAAGATTTAGGGGAGGAGGATTGGATGTCAAGGGCCACAAACTACGGTAATATCTTTTTTTTCACTTTTCCCCCAAATCAATTTTCTTCCCCTTATGGACGATATCACCCTTGTTGGAAATGCATGATATAGATCTGTGAAGCCAGCCAATTTATGATGTGATATTTAAATTGTCTCTGGTTATGGATATTGTTTCTATTGCCCACATTAACCCTCAAGAGGAGGGCAGTAATGCGAATTAAGTTCTTGCTATGTGTTAGATCCTTTCCATGCATTGTTTAATTTCACCCCTACAACAACCCTGAAGTTGAGAAGTTAAGCAACTTTCCCAGACTCACACAGTGGCAAGTCAGGGATTGAACCCAGGCCTTTCTGATGCCAGAGACTAGGATGTTTCTAACACTTGCTTATCTTACAGGAGGCATTACAAGATGTGTCTTATGTAGAAAGGACATAATTGTGGGTGTTTATTTCTGAAGTTGATTTTGGAGTCTCTGGACTGCATTTTGGCTACCCTCGGGTAGAATAGAAAAGAGAAATTTGATTAATACTAAATTTTCTCTTTTATTCTCTTGACTCCTCTTTAATGGTTTGTATTGTGTTTCTTAGTATTATGTGGAAATAACCTTAGCTTCTTGATATGTGCTGAGACCCTAGGAACTCAGTGACTTGCAGTATAGGTTGGATAAGGTTAATATTATATTCATAACACAGATTTTATAGCTCTTCTACTAATCTTTACATAGATTAATGCCTCTCAGTTTTACAAAAAATAGACCATTAATTGTGAAGCTAGAAGAGGACAATTCATGACAGAAAATGTTAGGTTAGTAGAACAATAATCATTTACACAGGATTGGTAAAGAAAGGGAAAGGTAAACTGATTTTCAACATCTAGTGCTTGAGAAGTTGATATGCACATAAAATCAAACCAGGTAGCTTTGACCTAGCTCTGGGAAGAGAATATATCAGGTTGTATTGATGATGCATTGACGAGAATACATCAGTGTGTATGATGGGGGAGCGTGTGTGTGTGTGTGTGTGTGTGTGTGTAGATGTAGAAAATAGCAGTTTCTTATCTGGACTTTAGACTTCATAGTTAAGTAAATTATGTTCATACGTGTGTATGTGTAGACTTTCCACCTGTGCTTTAACGCCTCTGTCTCCACCTCCATCCCTTTCTTCTGTCTCCCCAGTGGGCAATGGTGCAAGTAAACCACATTCGAAATGCTTGGTCCCAGTGTCGTCAGCAACTGATTCATAGGTGCTCCCCTCATTTTAGATAAGAAGAAATTGAGATTTGCAAAAGTCACACAAGCTGGAGCTTAGATTGCCTGATTTATACTGGTATATTGCACTGTCTGTCGGCCTTCACTGTTTCTGACTCTCTGCTCCTTAGGAAAAAAGTGTGGGAAAATGTGCTGGCACCTTCATCTGGTGGCCAGAGACCAGTTCTAGACTAGAGGTAAGCTTTAAAGAGAATAAAAAGTGAGGAAAATTAGCTCACCAGCGCATGTCATTCTTTACATAATAATACGTTGGCTACGATGTGGGCTTTGAAAGAAAAAGAAAATGAAAGTCTTTCTCACAAAACAATGTAAAAATAAACTTTTTAGGGAACATTATAAAACCATACAACATATCTTTCTCCAAACACCAAGTCCCACTGAAATCTGTCTCTTGGTTTCTTAGATGCCAAAAGTCAACTCATCTTGATGTAGAAAATGAGGAGGTGTTGTTACTGCATGGAGAAATAGCCTTCTGCTAAGAGGTAGTTGAGTTAGGTTCTAACTTATTTTTTCATATCATGCTATGTGACCTTGGTCAAGTCATTTTGCCTCTTTGAACTTTGATATCCTTTTCTGTAAAACAAGAGGGTTGAACTGGGTGATTTTGAAAGCACCTCTCTCTTCTGTAAGTCTCTGCAAGTGGGAAGATGATTAGTTTGTAGTCTTATAATGTTTAGACGGTTTAACACTGCTGTCTTCTAGCTTTTGTGTATAGTTCGAAAAGTTTTCTGATGTTATCATAGGCAGTTTTGTGTACAAAGGTCATTTGATGGATGCTAATGTACCTTTGGTTGATAGGAGGTTCGTAAAAGAAATATGCATCAAACCTTATTATTCATGTATTAGATAAAGCAGATCTGCTGACATTTGTAATGTCACCAAGTAAGTAATTTATAAAGTCAGTGTGCCCCATTGAAACGTTTCCAAAGACATTTACTATTGAGTACTTGGGTTCTGCTGAGGGTGAATGCTGAAAAGTATTGTTTGTGTGTGTGTGTGTGTGCTAATATTTGCAGTACAGTGTTTCCCAGCAGTCAGAATGATTGTCTGATATTGTTAGTGTAACCCCTGTGATCTAACATAGGCTTCTGTGATTATAATGATTTTTATTTGAAAAGATAGTTGTGTTTGCCTGGCAACCCCCCCACTTGATTTTTTTCTGTATACACCTCTTTCTTTGGCTCTTTAAAAGCCAGCAGTACAGTATGTGTAGTTAAAATACCTTCTTCTTCTTGCATCCACGTTTTTGACTGTGTGTTTGCATTGTCATTGGGGGGACTGGAGAGTTAACATGCTGTGTTGCCTAAAGGAATAAAAGCAAAAATTATCTTTGCAATCAAAATATCACCAGAAAGAGTTTATTAAAATTGTAACAGAGAAAACAGACATTAAAAGAGATTTTATCTTTGTTTGCTTTTGTTTTAGTGGCTTGCTGAGCTTTATCAGTCATTAATGATGAAGGAAATAGAAGACTTCTCCAACCCTATGCGTTTGAATTTTATCTAATTATCAAGCTTTCCCCTGTGCACATCCTGTTTTTTTTTTTTTTTTTAACTGGCTCAAGGACAAAGAGACTTTTCTCTTTTTCCCATTTTAAGATAAGCTATATAGGAACCTGGGTACATTTGAGTATGTGAGGAAAGATCGAGGACTCTGTAAGCATGCATCTTTCCAGTCATGGCCCTTTTTATCAATTTGCAGTCATTGGAATGTGGGAGTTTAGGGAGAGTGCTGTTTCCAGAGTTAGACACTTCGGTACTTCCACTACTTTAGGGTTTCCTGCCACATGCTGTTGGCTTTCAGTAACAAGTTTCAGTAAGGATTCTCTTGGAGTCTGCATAGAATTTTCTTAACAATCTGTGAGTGATTATAAGCAGTATATTCTGGGTTCTTTACTTGTGTTTTCAGGAGTTAAGAGACCTCCCTTTTGCAGTCCCCAAGAGTCCATGACACTCATCTATGAAAACGGCCCAAGTGACAGCCAGATGAATGTGTGCTGAGCGCCACTGAGGCTAAGTGCCAGGAAAGTAGAAGCCACCACCCTGTGGAAGAGGGCCAAGAATTCTAGAGGACACTGCTCCTTTGAACAGAAAGGATGTGGAAAACAGTTTTCTTTGTTTCCATTTGAGTTAGCTTTGGGCATGTGCTGATGCCAAGCTTCGTCCTATGACAGGCTCGTTGCCATCCACCCTACCCAGGAAGGATGCGTCTCTGAGCATGGAGACAGTGCTGAGGAAGGCAGGTTGGATGGTGCTTCATTACTTGATTATCAGACAAGCCATAATTTTTCAAAGGAACAGTGAGAACAGATGATCTTTCTGATCTCGTGTTAAATACAGTACTGGGCGTCTTTAGTATATGTGCTTTAGGGTATTGCATTCTTAGCCTGCTCAGAAAAAAACATAGCACTGGCAGCATTCTGTTCACTTACTCATTAGAATCTAGGGGCTAGAAGATCCCTTAAAAGTCATCTACTCCACCACCCACCCCCATCTGATGCACCAGCTGTTTCTACAACCAAGTTGTTATCCTTGCCTATGCATGATGTTCTCAAAGACAGGGCGTTAGAACACCTTCCATTGATTGAGTTGAAATCTTTTTCCCCATTGCTGTCATGCACTGATGCTAGCTGGGCTTCTTGGAACCATACAAAACAAGTCTAATGTTCTTTGCTATACCAGCCCTTCGGAGCTTTACGTCACATTCTACTCTCACCCTTTCTTTCCATCTCAGCTGCAGTGAGATTGATTAACCTGAATTAAGGAAGACTTGAGGGTGGGGTGAGAAGTTGCACACCTGTTCCTCTGATAACATGGATTTGATTCTCCCTCTCCCTTTTGGTCCCTCTGATAGAAATAGGCTCCAGTTCTTCCATATTCCTCTTAACAATGTTCAGATGTGGTCTCACTAGTGTTGATGATCTCCATCTTTATACTCAACTTTGATTCATCAGTGGAGTCCAAGATTCTGTTAGTTCTGTTGGTGGTCTCACCATACTGTAGATTCCTAGTCAACTTGTATTTGATAAAAATGTTATTATTGTCTGTGCTTCCTCTAAGCCACTGGTTCTCAACCAGGGGTGATATTGTCATCTGGCACAACATCCCCAGGACATGTGGCAATATCTGGAGACAATTTTGATTTTATGGCTTGGGGATGGTATACTACTGGCATCTAATGGGTAGAGTCCAGAGATGCTGCTAACCATCCAAAATGATGCACAAGACAGCCCCCCATGACAAAGGATTATCCAGCCCAGAATGTTAATAGCATCAAGGTTACAGAACCCTGCTTCAAGCCACATGTGTCCATATTCCTTCCAAATTTTTTCTCTGTACTTGTGAAGGTAGCTTTGTTGACTCAAGTCAGGATCTTTTGCTTATTCCTATTTAATTTCATCTGATTAGAAATCATACAGCTATAGTGTTTAAAGCTCTTCTTGGACTTGATATATATCATCAACGAGCATATCTGCAGTACCTCCAGCTTCATGCATGAACCCCTCTTGCTTCTGATGGACTATTAATACCAAATTCAGGGAACTTGCCTCTTAACCAAAAGCAAATTGTTTTCCTAGACTGACATGGGATTCCATGGCAGATGGACTGGTGATCATTAGGAGGTACTGTGCTCAGTTTTTTTTTTTTTCTTTTTTACATTTTTGGTACTCCCAGACTTCCCTAGTAGAGAGCAGGTGTGATCTAGAATGGCATTTTTATCTTCTCCCACCCAATTAGATTAGCAAGAGAGAGTTTACCCAAGCACCACTGCTCTGCAAATGGAGCCTCCAAATGCCACATCAGCAGAAAGAAAAGTATGTACATTCATAAGAGCATGGAGTGGGGGGAAACAAGGATGCATAGGTTGGTGCTTGGCAAAATCCATTCACTCCAAGCACTGTTCCAGTGATATTAGTTCCACATGCCTAGACAGATAGAGAATCACTGCGACTGGTAGGCAGATCCTGCTGTCTCTAATGGGATCTATTTTAAGGAAAAAGTTCTTGCATCTATTCTGGTTTCTGTATTAGGCCAAACTATGCTAGAGTTGCTTACTTAATGACCACATTGGCTCCACTGTTGGTCAAGATCATCAGACTCTCATTTCAGCTTTCAATGATATTGCATCCTGCAAACAAACCACTTGAGATGAGCTTGGTATAAGGGTCCTACTAAGAGAGTTTTGATTATCTTATTCACTCGAGATGAATTTTTTCACTGGAGTGAAATTACCAGATAACTAAAATGTTTTTTCCAGGGTCAAATGTGCAATTTTTGATCCCCAAGAATAGAGTAAAGGCCAAAAACTGCAGCCATTCTACCTTGCCTGGTGTGTTTCTGTGGCACACAAACTAAGGATGGTTTTACCTTGTTAAATGGTAGGAAACAGTCAAAAGAAGATTTTGTGACATGTGAAAGTTATCTGAAATTATATGAAATTTACATTTCATTGTCCTTATGGAGGGATCATCAGAACACAACCACACTTATTTATGTGTTATTTATGCTGCTTTCTCAAAACAAAACTAGAGTAGTTGCAACAGAGACCTTATGGCTCACAACGCCTAAAATATTTATTTTCTGGCCTTTTACAGGAAAAGCATGCCAATCCCTGGTCTAGAGCTTAATTTGTGTAAAAGACCCTTCATTTTGTGACTTTTATTCTGTTAGGGGTTGAGAAAATAAACTTCTTATGAATAACGTGTTTGATGGGAGTCTTTTGGTGTCTTGAGTGTGGACTCAAGAAAGGCACTGAGGAGTTTTGAGACTGCTAAATAAGGCATCTATTTCTATGTATACTATCATGGTCTGGGAGCTGGAAGAAATATTTTAAGAAGCTCAAGTTGCCGGATGGGATTTCTGGATTTTTTATGTGCACAACTAATAGCCTCTCAACCTAGAGTTGTAAGGTAACTTCTAATGTTCATAGACATTTTGAGAATTGCTTCCTGATTAGCTCTCAGAGTTGTTCAGTTATTTACATTCTTTCAGTAGAATTCTTTTATACCTCCTGTGTGCCAGGTAAAAATTGTGGAGACCTTTCCCAGAGCTTTTTGTATATATTCAGTTTAGAGAGCTTCTACCTCAGTTTTGTTGCGGTTAAACTGACGCTAAATTATGTTCTTCTCTTTTGAATTATGGCTGATAATTCATCATACATAGAGATGTTAGAAAGCTAAGCTTTACATTTCAGCTGCTTGTATTCTATATACACACATGCAACACACATTCACATATAATTGAACTAAATTGACATTGATATTGAGAGAATATTCCCTGATATTTATCTATGTAATTTTTATTCTTAGGATTAGATTAATCAGTGATTGAGACTCATCCTCTAAATCAATCTCTCTCTCGATGAAATACACAATATGTATAATGTATATATTAATAATTATATACTGTAATTACACATATATTTATTTAAAATTTATATTTTCTCCAGAACTTTAAGTTTTAACCCTAGAGAGACTCTATCATAGCACCCAGAATATTCTATTTTAATAGTTCATTTAGGATACCAACACTGGAAAACTCCAGTTTTGGTTAGATGAATAAAGTTGGATGAATAAAGTTGGACACTTTATTCATCTAGCACGACGTATGGTAATCAGCATAGTAGATGCCTCTGAAATGCTGATTGAATGGAACTAAACTGACTTTAATCGAGAGAATAGCCTTGAGATTTTTTTGTCTATATAATTTTTATCCTTAGGATTAGATTATTCAGTGATGGAGACTTGACCTGAAAATATCACTCTGTAATTTCACTGATATTGTCAAGAGCTTGTTTATGCTCCATCACCATCAGGTCCGTGGGTGTTGATTCCACTTATAGGAGTCCCTGTGGTGTTGGGAGGGGGCCAGGAAAGTAAAGAGTGGTATGCTGGAAGTCAGTGGATTAGCTGGAGAGCTCATTCTGCTGATGGCTGCCCTGGTAGAGCACCCCATTTGGAAGTGGAGTTGAAGGGAGAGGCAATAGTGATGCTAAGAGAAATGAGAGGAAGATAAGAAGGGAAAAATTAGCTCATCCAGGCAGAACCTTTATTAAATTTAGTTCCATATCTTGAGTTCACAACTTAAATACCCTGTAAGATCAGAAATGTTATTATTTGTACCTGTAGATCAAGACTTAGAATACAGGTGGATCATGGCTATCCAGGATGGAAGAGACATTAGAGCCCCTCTATTTCAGGCCTCTAGCTCAATGGTTCTTCATCTGGGTTAGTCAGTGGCTTCCCTGAAAAGGCTATGTGTCTATGCATTTTCCTTGAGAGGAGATTCAGAGCTTTCATTATTTTGTATAGGATGAGTCCAGGAAACCTCCCTCATCCCCACTCCCCCAAAAAGTTAAAAGCCACCTCTCTAGAAGATGTGCGAACTCTCCACAGGGATTCTGATAAACAATTGTTGACTGATCTCATGTAAACCTTCCTATAGAAGCGAATGTAGGATTTCATGAGGCAGCACAGCTGGAATTGTTGTGAAATTATTCCCCACATTGAGTGGAAATTTATCTCTATGTAACTTTCCCCAAATTCATTTTATTTGTTTGTCTTCTCCTTAAAGTAACTGAAAATAAGTTCCACCCATCTTCTGTGGTCCTTTGAATATAAGAACACAATTTGTATGCCTTCCTTAAGGCGACTTCCCCAGGGAAAAGAGCCATTCCAAACTTTTCTCATATATTTGCGGTTTACAGACTCTTCCCTGGGTTGTTTGTTTTGTCTATTTTGTCTTTGTCCCTCATAAGGTCATGGCAACTTGAACTGAAGATCGCATTTCGGTAGTGTTCTGACCAGCACAAATCAGAATGCTATTATCTACAATCCCGTCGTTCTAGGTAATATATTTCTAGTAATGCCCAATTAACTAGTTTCTGTGATAGTCCCTCACACTGCTGACTCATAATGAACTGTTGATTGCTAAAGCCTCCTCCACGCTGTGTTTGGAGGTTTGGCATGTGAATCCATTTATATCCACTTTTTTATATTTAAGAAAGGCATCACATTGATGCCCAAATCAGGACCATTATGCACATATATGTAGATGAGTAAGTTTCCCTTTAGGATTTAAAAAAACACACACACATCATTTAACTTTATTATTCTTGTTGCTTTGCAAAATATTAAGGACATCTTGATGTTTTGAGAACGAACACCAAAATCCATGTAAGTGGTGCAATACTTAACAGTGTTCACACATGAAAATACATAAGTGGTTTATTTAATTCATGATCAATTATTTGTTTTGAAGGAATTTTAACATTTTTTATTTGGACATTCTGGAAATGAAATGGTAAACATGATTAGTTCAAGTAGCATTGAGAACTTTTAATGAATATAATACTTATGAAGAATTTATTTGCAACAGAAAGTGGTCACTTGCTATTTATAAGATGAGGAAGATAGCGTGAGCCAAGTAGGAGGTGGAGATACCTCCTGTCAACAGATGCCAAAATGGGAGACTGCCACTCGCGGCTGCCTGGAATGCAACTGCGCCTAGAAGCATACTGTGTTGCATGTGTATGCAAATAAAGTAACAAGCAAGAACATCCTTGTGTAGAGTGGTTTCTTAACACCATTTTCTTGTAAATGCATTGCTGTTAAATCAGTAGCCATTTATCCAGATACTTATAGTGGAGCTACAGATCCCCCTCTGTTTCCAAGTCTATAATGAATTGTGGATAAGGACTGGACTGGCTTAAACATCCCAGGCATGGCAGGCCCCTCATACGGGAATAGAGTCACCAGGATCTGACTCCTTCAGAGGCTGCTCCTGTCGGATGCACTGATGACCAATGAGAGTATTCTACTGTGTGTGGTAATCTGGGAAGGCCCGTGCCTTCATCCACAGAGCTGTCTATCCAGGGCAGGGGATGGGAGGAAGAGAATAGGCCAGCCTGCAAGCGCTGTTTCTCTCTGTCTTTCTCTCTCGGGATTTTCTGGGAATCAAAAGGAAAATATTTTCTTGATAGTTTGGCAAAACATTTAATTAGAGGTGTTAATGAAAAGTCATTACAGCAGCACAATGCGCTTGCATTATGAGTTCTAGTTAACATATTTAGGGGTACTTGCGCACAAGCTGTTTGGTGATTAGGGACCAATCCACTGAACATGAAAATAAATAAATAAATGAAACTGCTGTGTGAAAAAATGAATGTGCTGAAATTAGGCTGCATATAATTGCAACAAAACCAAAATTGAGCTGATACGGTTCCCATAGAGAGGTGGAAAACCTTGTCAGGGAGCGTTCGCCAGCCTGAGCTGTTGTTTGTGGCTCTGTGTGGAATGGGCTCAAAGCCCACTGTGGCTGCTGAAAAGTGGTAGGATGATTTGATCTACTCAGTCAGAACTAGCTGGTGTAGTGACCGAATTATCTCAAGTGTTTTCCCTCCTGTTATGTAGGCAAAACCTCTCAATTCAATGGGTTGGATTTTTTCTAACCTTTAATCATTTGCATTTGATATCATGTCTTCATAGCCAGTTTCCTCCTTAACCCAACTTCTTTCATCTTCAATCTTCTTAAACTTTAAGATACAACCCTTCATCTTTCCTTTGATCTTCACCTGATGGGCATGTTAGCTGTGTCCATCAGTTTCACTAAACTGTTTCTATGAAAACAGAGAAAATGTTTAACCAAGTATGACGGACCTATAGATTATAAAAATAATTGACTAATTTTGTTG